>NW_026899943.1:0-13018 GCF_033153095.1 Gastrolobium bilobum | reverse complement strand
ATATTAAAAAAAATCTCGCAAAAATATTAATTTTATCATTGACTAAATACAAATAGAAATAACTTTGAGTGTCAATATAACTTTTTGTATATTATTCAATATTATACATTATTAAACAAGTTTAACTAGCATAATAATCACTTAAAATATTTAAAATTTATATGATGTTTCGGCACATTATTTAATGTTAGTATAAAAAATATATGTTAGCAATATATCAGAATAACAGTTTTATAAATTATATACCATAATATTTAAAAAAAGTATATATGTATAAAATACGGGTTTTTGACCCTTTTGCCCCTAATTAAATAATTAATAACCAATTTGCCCCTCCCCCAGAACTATCCACCATCCTGCCCCCATTTAGTCGATTATGTTGCACTTTTAATCGACTAAATGGGCTAAAACTCAGAAATTATAAAACGCGAATTTTAGTCGACTAAAAACTCATCTTAATCGACTAAATTGTTTGCACTTTTAGTCGACTAAGCACATTATTTAGTCGACTAAATGTCGCAGATCAGGTTTTTTAAAAACCCCTCATTTCGCAAAGGGGGTTATTTTAAAATTCCTTGGTTCACACTTGCGAAATCGACATTTAGGTAAAGTATTCTGACTTGCATTTGGTTTTAAGTTTAGTTTTTTTTTTGGTTTTCTTCATGCATTTGATTTATGTTTGCGGTTTTGTGGATTTAGGTTAGGGGTAAGGTGCTAAGTGTGTTGTGAGGGTGAGGGTTAGGGTTGATGTGGTGCCTTAGGCTTAGGGTTAGGGTTAGGGTTAGGGTTAGGGTTAGGGTTAGGGTTTACGTTGCTGTTTTGGTTGGGTTGTAGTGTTTAGGGTTAGGAATGGGTTTTTGTGTTCTGTTTTAGGGTGTAGGGTTAGGGTTAGGGTTAGGGTTAGGGTTAGGGTTGAGGGTTAGGGTTGAGGGTTAGGGTTTCTGTTTCTGTTTTAGGGTTAGGGATTGAGTTTCTGATTTCTGTTTTATTTTAGGATTAGGTTTTGTTTTTTATATTGAATTTTAAATTTTTTGATATTGTTATTGTTCATTGATTTTTGTTTCCACTTGCATTGTTCCCATGGCTGGCCGTAGAAGATCGTCTAACACTGGAAATGAGAGACGACAAAAGTTACGACAAGACCGTCCGTCTTCGTCAAGGCCACAAGAGGAAGACCCTGCTGCTGTGGACCTCCCATTCGGATACTTGTTCGAGAATGACCCGGTGGTTCATGAATCTTTTGTCCGTGACTTTGTTAACCGACCGATTTATGGGGCCAAATCACTTGATACAGCCTTTTTTGAACAAGAAGGTTTTAACATTGTGAGGTGGTTGGAGGAATCACATCTTAGGACCTTGGCTGAACTGTCGTGTTCATATTCTGAGCTGCATGTACGGGCCTTCTACCATAATCTCAGCTACCATCACGGTGAGCTGAGGTCTAGGGTCTGCGGGGTGGACATCATCATGACGGCTCCGGTATGGTTGGAGTTACTGGGGTATGACTTTGATTCTGCGCAGACTGTGGAATATGACGCAGACAGCGGGACCATACTTCCAGGATATACACGCGGTGATGCCGTGCAGGAGCAGAGGAGAGTCCGTGGGCAACACATTGCCTATACGGTGGGGTTGCTTACTGTGGAGTCCCGCATACTACACTATGTCATCACCCACATTTTGTTTCCGCGAGCGTTCAATCATTCCAGGGTGTTGGAGCATGACATTCCCATCATGTGGGCTATCCGACATGGTACTTCGGTGAACTGGAGGCACTACGTGTGTTGGATGATGTATAAGGCCAAACACAAGGGTGCACTTCCATTTGCTTGTCTTGTTCAGAGGATATTGGAGCATTTTGATGTTCCCATGGGTAATGTGACCTTGAAGAAGACCACAAGGTATAACCATAAGTTTGGAAAACGTCTACTGGAGCAGTGCAAGATGACAAAGAACCCCCAAACAGGAGTGTGGCAGTTCACAGGTGCGGCTGATGTTGAGGTTCCTGATGTTGCTCCAGTTGTAGACATGGTTGACCCCAAGGTGGAGGATGATGATGACGATGATGATGAGGGTGACCAGCAGGAGATAGCTGAGCCTGAGGGTGGGTTTTCATTACGTGATGTCATGAAGGGCATAAACGCCACGCTGAAGAAAATAGGAAAAATGGCGCTGAAACACAAAAAATGGAGGAAGAGTCACATGCAGAAGGGAAATGAAAGATTTAGACATATACAGGGACGATTCAAGGGTGTTGAAGATAGGCTTGCTCATCTAGAGCTTGGACGAGGACAACAGATTGAGGATGTTGCAGGGCAGGGGGCTGATGTGTCAGATGAGGATGACGAGGAGACGGCGTCCGAGGAGGATGAGGATTAGATTTAGGGTTTATGTTTCTATTTTACGTTTCTAGTGTATGTTGTAATGTAATTGACTTCGGTCTTCCTATTTTACATTTGTAGCTTATGTAATATTATGGTTATGAAATGAACTATTTGATGTTCCCATCATGTTGTGAACCGTTTACGTAATTATTGTTGTTTTCTTGTTTACCAAATGAAGGAACAAATATGTTTTACCTTCATGTTTTCAATTTGTGTCTAATCACAGTCCAACGGGTCTAAAATGTCCAATGAAATTCAGAACAGGTGACCTTAACAGAGTTAAAATAAGAACACAAGTTTCGGATACCCTTAATTATTGCATTTTTGCAGTACATGCACATTCGTGGTTTATAACCTATACAATACTATTTTGTACCTGAAAGTGTGTTCCACAAGTCATTATATGCGTGTATATTGATATTCGATCGGTTCCGTGCCAAAAAAAATCGTGCAAAACAGAATGGTGTGTCAAAACCAGTTATTTAGTCGAGCAACCCGTACTGGTTTAGTCGACTAAACTGAGTAGTCGACTAAACCAGTACGGGTTGTTCGACTAAATAACTGGTTTTGACACCCCATTCTGTTTTGCATGTTTTTTTTTGGCACAGAACCGATCGAATATCAATGTACACGCATATAATGACTTGGGGAACACACTTTCAGGTACAAAATAGTATTGTACAGGATTCGTATGCGATTGGGTACGTATTACCCCAAACCGTTTGTTTACGCTCCCCGAAACTTGGTGATTTCATTTTTTGGTAATATTAGTATTAGTTATGAGTTTCAATCTATCAATATGGACCAATGTTAGATAATGGACTTAGAAATGAAATGTCAAATTACATAATGAGTTAAACAGTAACACAAAGTAACATCATAATGTCTTACAAAAATTACATGAACTCTTACAAAAGACCTTAAATACATGCACAACATTGCTTCAGCTAGGATTAATCCTCATAGGACATGTACGTTTATTGTGACCAATTTGCTTGCAGGTGCTGCATCTAGTTTGACTGCTTGTGGGTTGGGACTCAACCCAATCCATTTCATTCTGTATCCTTGAAGACTTCGGTCTTCCTTGTGCACGAACCAAAGATGCATTTGGGATTAATGTTGGACCATCTATTTCTGGGATCAACAACTCATTACCCATTGGAAACCAATGTGCAGCATAGACCTTCTCAATTTGTGTAATTGAGAACACAGGATCGACATAGTCATAGTGGTTCAATTTTTCAACCTTGCACACCGCTAGCACATGACTGCAAGGAAATCGTCTAGCTGTGAATCGTCCACATTGACATTTACGATTTAGCAAGTCAACCCTCATAATGTCGCCGGCATCATGCGTAGATTGATTGTAGGCATCCTCAACTTCAAACAACTGCAAGTCTCTATCAAAAACACAGACACGGAGACTGACAGTTAACTGATCATTCTTTTGTAAGAAGTCCTCAACCTTTTTTGCAATTCTCCAGCCTTTGTCCTTTACTTTTTGGATCTTTTCACGCCTCTTCACAAAATACTCAACAAGTCTACTTTGCGTGATCTTGACCAATGCCGTTACTGGCAAATTACGTGCACCCCGTAGGACCTTATTGATACACTCAGATAGGTTTTTCGTCATATGACCAAACCTTCGACCCTCCTCATCATAAGACCTACACCATTTCTCTTTGGGAATCTGATCTATCCATGAGGCTACTTGTGGGTTACTGTCGACAAATTCTTGAAATCTTAAATCAAAGTGAATCTTCGAACACATGTAACCTGCAAAAAATGAACCCAAATTGCAATGAGTTATACATAAACAACATTACATACAACATGTACAAAATTCATGTAAATAGGTTACCTAGTTTCATCAGCGTTTTCTTCAGTTCCACGTCCCTAAACTTAGTGTTGAAGTTGCTTCCAATGTGACGAAGACAAAACACGTGATACGCAAATGGAGGCTGCCAACCGGCATGATCCTTCACAGCCCTGATGATGTTGGGGTGACGATCGGATATTAGACAGATATCATGCCTACATGTGACATGAAAACGCATCTGGCTAAGAAACCACAACCAATCATCCAATCTCTCACCCGGTGGAACAATGGCAAACGCAATAGGCAGAATGAATCCATCACCATCCTGTGACGTAGCAATCAAGAGGGTACCTTTGTATTTCCCGTACAGGTGCGTGCCATCAATTTGGATTATGGGTTTACAATATTTGAAAGCCTCAATGCACTGGTGAAAAGTCCAAAATACCCTGCGAAAGACAGCCTTATCGGTGTAGACTCGTCGTTCGTCACAACACTGATCCGTATCAATCTTGAACACAAAACCAGGATTTATCTGTGTCATGTAGTTCAGCCAACCAGGTAAGATGGCATATGATTTTTCCCAGTCGCCAAACAACTTCACAATGGCCTTCATTTTAGCCTTCCAAGCCTTCCTATAAGATATGTTGTATCCATACAAACTTTGTACCCTCTCCTGAATAAGAACTGGTTTCGTGGATGGATCTTCTTTTAACATACCTACAAAAAATTCGAAGTCAACACAATCAATAAATATACCGAAAAATTAAACCATAAACAAAAATGAATGTAATACATACTTATAATGGCTGCACAGATTACATCAGAATCCAGTTGTCTATGGTCCCGAGTAAGGCCTTGGTTTAGGCAGGTGTGTTTTTTACCCCACTTACTAACAACCCAACTATTTCCATTCTTGGGCAACATAGCCCGCACGTACCAGGGACAACCATCATTATGGTGTCGACACTTCATCACAAATCTATGGTCATCACTTTTTGCCACCACAGCAGTACGATGAGACTTCATACAATATAATTTGACAGCATGTTGCATTTCAGATTTAGTTCGAAACTCCTGGTACAAATATAATGGATCTCCTAAATGCCAGCCACCATGGATGTCATCGTCGCCATACAATATCTCCGTCTCATCATTAGGGTGAGCCCAATTAATGAACGAATAGTGTGGGCTGTCGTTCCAAAATGGCTCAATCTCAGACCCTACGTCCAAATTTAAACTTATCTGTCAGTACGAAAGAAAACACAAATATATATCTTTTCAAAATTAAAACTTTATATTAAGATCTTACCACTGCTAACAGGGTCAACACGGAGCGATGGCATAACCTGGGAACTCAAGTTTCCTGAACTAGTATCAGCGTCAAAATTCCCCTCTACGTCCGTATCTGAGGTGTCACCCAGCGGAATAACACTCTCGGGTTCACCATCGTCTTCACTGTCCATATCCTCGTCATGCCCATCCTCATCCTCGTCTATTTCCCTCAGTGGTATCTGACTTAAGACAGGTGCAGGTGCAGATAAACCGACGACTCTGTCTTCTTGACTTTGACTTCTTCCATGCACAGATGCAGATGAAGATTGACCACAGTCTATTTCAACATATATCTCAATAAAGTTTTGAAATTTTCGGTCCATAATTGCATCTATGACACAATCCACATCTTCATCGTCACATATATCCTTACCAATGTAGAATATAGCATCCTTACCAACTGTAGACTCTACCCTGGCGATCATCCGTTGAACGCCATGGCTCCCGTGTAGCCCCAATTTTTGGTTAATCCTCCCTTTCAGCTCATTGTACGTAGTGCCCTGTTTGATTTTCAACATTTTCGTTTTTCCTTCAAATTGAACACCGTTGGGGCCTTCATAATGCTTTCCATCATAGTAAATCATGGTAACATACATGTTTGGACTTGAGCTCATCTTTCACACGAATTTTGGGGGTAGGAATCAGATTTTAGGGGTTAGGGTTCGGATTTGGGGGAAACAATTGAGAAATAAAGGAAAATGACAATGATTTCACAATTACTATGTCTTAGAGGTGGTGGGATGAAATGGAAGGGTGATTGGAAGGTTCCCAGCTGACAAACAAGAGAAAGAGACCAAGAGAGAAGTTTTGATTTCGAATATTTTGAAAATGAGCCCAAGAGAGGTCTGGATATAGGGTTTTTCGCGATCTTTAGTCTACTAAATAATGTGCTTAGTCGACTAAAAGTGCAAACAATTTAGTCGATTAAGGTGAGTTTTTAGTCGACTAAAATTCGCGTTTCATAATTTCTGAGTTTAGCCCATTTAGTCGATTAAAAGTGCAACATAATCGACTAAATGGGGGCAGGATGGTGGATAGTTCTGGGGGAGGGGCAAATTGGTTATTAATTATTTAATTAGGGGCAAAAGGGTCAAAAACCCTATAAAATACAATTATGCCAAGGCCATAATTCAATATATCAAAATGCAGGTCTTCTGTAGTTTTTATAAAAATTAACATTGTTGTTGTTTCTAAATATATGATGAAATTAGTATTTTTCTTTTTCTTTTTTGAGTTATGAAATAAGTACAGCTTTAAGGGAACAAGTTTAGTCAAACTTTATTTCAGTTGAGTTATTTATGTTAAGATTAACCTATTAACTAATACAGTATAAAATAAATAAAGTGAAATACATGTTGGGAAATTCGTTCCCTCAAACTCCAATGTCAAGCAGGTCCAGGGGAAGCCCGTGGCGGGGAACCACCACCAATGAGATAAGGCTACACCAATCGTAGCAAGTGGATCCGACACCATGTCTCAACCCAAAACCTTAAGGCAATGGGTTCATGGGTCCTTTCACTTATATACTCTTCACTTAGCTCATTACCAACCAATGTGGGACTCATCACACTTGAATATCTCAACAATCTCCCCTTCAAGTGTGAAACCCACCATTGGTATGCTCCCCCTCAACCGAGTACCCGAAGCGTAAAGTACTCGACCCGCCTCCTAGCCAATTACTAGGCTAGCTCAAGCCTAACCCGGCTCTGATACCACTGTTGGGAAATTCATTCCCTCAAACTCCAATGTCAAGCGGGTCCAGGGGAAGCCCGTGGCGGGGAACCACCACCAATGAGCTAAGGCTACACCAACCGTAGCAAGTGGATCCGACACCATGTCTCAACCCAAAACCTTAAGGCAATGGGTTCATGGGTCCTTTCACTTATATACTCTTCACTTAGCTCATTACCAACCAATGTGGTACTCATCACACTTGAATATCTCAACAATACAATCTGGTAAATAATTTATGCGTTTGTATTTAAATAAAAATTTGAGGAGCTAATAAGTTTATAACTCATTTGGCATTATCTGACAAGGTTTGCCGGTGAAAATATAACTATTAAAAAATTCAACAGTTTTTAGAAATTGTAAATTATGTTAGAGATTTCATTTCCAGCCAAGTATATCAGTCTTTTGTCAAAGCTTCTAATTAAAAATAAATAAATTCCCATTTTTTATATTTATTGACTATACGGATAATTTATTCAAGTCCATAATTGTTGGGTTTGCTTTTCACTAAAATCCAATTGGATTTAGTGGGTAAGAAGAGTCTAAGAAGCCTAGAGCACATTCAGTTAATGTTAGAATTTTTTAGAACCCATATATATATTCAACACTTATAGTCATTAGCTTCTCAGCTCTTCATTTTGTGGTTGCAGAGAGACTGAGGTAACATTATTTCTTGATAGTAAAAAAGTACCCATACACCAATCCTATTTCTCTTGAGACATAGTCTGAAAGATCTATCACTAGTCAATTTCAAAGAAATTGTTCATATAGTAGAACAATTTGTGAAAAAGAATCAAACATGAGGAATTATTGTTCAGATTTGCACGACAAGAGATAAACTAGAACAATGCATGGCTACCTAAGTCAGAATGCAGTTTTTATTATATTTCCATCATTGATTCCTTTTTTAATAAAATCATTTTTCATATGTGTAATTTTCATCAAAACTTATAAGTAACTGAGGAATGTGTTGAAAAATTAATTATAACAGCGAATTAAATCTCAAAAATGAGGAAATGAATGCTTCCATTTTTCACCAAATAGTGCGAGAGAATCTCAAACATTTAGATACTAAACTCCTTGTATTTAAGGGAGTAATCAACCGCAATCAAATCAGCCGGTTATGATTGATAATTAATCAAATTCCCATTACGCTGCTTTAATGGGCTCTAATGAAGATGATATTACTCATGATATCCCAGCGACTAATCCGGATGCTGTTATAAATGACGTCAATATGGTGGGCCCTCCTGTTAATATTGATATTAGTACATCTCAGGGGTCCAACCACAGAAACCCTAGAAGCCGTCCTAATGTTGAATTACAGGAACACCCCAACCGATTTACGTTAAGTGGGATTACGACAGGTCATGAAAAAGAGAATCAAATAAATGGGAAGATAGTTGACAGAGGTACCTCAAACAATAATACAACAAACTTGAGGAGGCAAGTTGCGATTCATAATAGTAAGGACATTGGAGGTAAAAGCGGTGGAGATTCCATGGTGGCTAGGAGTACTGTTGCTGATTATAACAAAGATTGTTATCAAATGGAGGTGGATAAGGATGGTCAAAATATCAACGGCTTAGATCATGGCTTGTCCCAACCAAAAGCGCCTGATCCAAGTAGAGATAAAGGAAAGCATATCCCAATAAACCTTAAGCTCAATATTGAGGTGGAGATGATTTCAAAATCTGAAATTCAGTGCAATGACAATGGGATGGCAGTGGACCCACAATCCTGCCAAATTACCATTGATTAATGTCTTTAGTTACATGGAATTGCCGCGGGGCGGCTAAAAAGTGCTTCAAATCAACGTTTCAAATGATGGTTCGAAGGCATAAGATTGAGGTGGCAGCTATTCTTGAACCTCGAGTAAGTGGTTCAAAAGCAAAACAGATAATAAAAAAGCTGGGTTTTAATAATTCAATAGTGGAGGATGCTCATGGATTTACGGGAGGTCTTTGGTTACTATGGAATAATGATAGGTGTCAGGTTCAAGCATTAAAACAGACCCATCAATTTATTCATGTTCGTGTTACATTGGCAGATCATCAAGCTTTTCTTTATACTGTTATCTATGCAAGTCCTAGAGAAGAAATTCGGAAGAGACTTTGGGATGATTTACTTCAGTTATCAGAAGATATCTCGGTTCCTTGGTTAATTGCAGGTGATTTTAATGAAATTGCCTTTCCAAGTGAGAAACGTGGTGGTTCTCCAATTGATACTAGCAGATGTAATAAATTTTCTTCTCTTCTAACTGATATAAAGATGATTGATCTTGAAGGAATAGGTTCTAAATTTACATGGCGAGGACCAAGATTTCTTCATTTAGATAGAGTCTTTAAACGTTTAGATCGAGCTTGAAGCAATGCTGAATGGAGGTTGATGTTTCATGAAGGCCAGGTTCAAGTGCTTCCTCGTATTAACAGTGACCATAATCCTATCCTTATTACCTTAGAGCCAAGCAAAGTTGATGGGGTGGAACGCCCTTTCCGTTTTCATTCTTTTTGGTTGGATCATCAATTTTTTAACAATTTCATCAAGGAAAACTGGCGTCAGGATCAAAGAACAGTTGATAGTCTTCGTGATTTCACTCCTCTTATTAAGCAGTGGAATAAAGATGTGTTTGGTAATATCCATCATAAGAAGAACATGTTGATTGGTAGGCTTGAAGGTATCCAGAGGGCAATTTCTGAGCAAAATAAAAGCCATTTGGAAAAGATTGAAGGCAAGATAAGGGGTGAACTTGAACAAGTTTTAGAACAGGAGGAACTTTTGTGGTTTTAAAAATCTCGTGCTACTTGGATAGCTCAAGGAGATAGGAATACAAAGTACTATCATACAAAAACAATTGTTAGACGTAGAAGGAGCAAGATCTTGGAGTTGAAAGATGATGCTGGAAACTTGATTAGAGAAGATCACAACATTGCACGGGTAATAAATGCTTACTTCTCTAAACTATTTTATGAAGAAAACCATGATCGTCCTTGGGTCCAGACTCTTTGGCCAAAGGTGGACGATGAGACTGCTGTTAACTTAGGTGCTCCAATTTCAAAAGATGAGTCAGACGAGCTTTCTTTTCTATGAAAGATTCGAAAGCTCCAGGGGAGGATGGCTATACCGCAGCATTCTACAAAAAGAACTGGGAATTTATTGGTGAACAGATTTGGAGAGATATCAAGTATTACGCAAAAAACCCTTCCAGCATTGAGGAAGTCAACGGTACTCTGATCACTTTGATCCCCAAAGTTCCTAAGCCAATGTATGTTTCTCAATTCAGGCCTATTTCTTTGTGTAATGTCATTTATAAGGGTATGAGCAAGATCATTGTGGATAGGCTTAAGCTTACAATGGAGAATTTAGTTTCTCCTTACCAAGCTAGCTTCGTGCCAAATCGTCAGCTTCAGGATAATATTATAGTAGCAAAGGAGCTGGTTCATTCTATGGGGAGAGTAAAAGGAAAGAAAGGTACAATGGCAATCAAACTGGACCTTGAAAAAGCTTATGATAAACTCAGTTGGAGTTTTATCTATAAAGTGCTTATTGAAGTTCAGTTTCCTGATTGGATGATTGGTGTTATAATGGCTTCTATAACTTCTAATCGTTCGAGGGTCTTGATAAATGGTGTGGCTTCGGATTGCATAGTTCCTCAGAGAGGAATTCGTCAAGGGGATCCAATCTCTCCTTATATTTTTGTGTTGTGTGTTGAGAAGCTTTCCCACTTGATCGCTGAAAAAGTGACTATGGGTTCGTGGAAGCCTATTAGAGTCTGCAGAAGAGGGCCGAGTGTATCCCACCTTTTATTTGCAGATGATATCATTCTCTTTGCGGAAGCAGATATGGAGCAAGCTAAGGTGATTATGGATTGTATTAATCTCTTTTGTGAGATGTCGAGGCAAAGTGTTAGTGCAAATAATCTTTGATTTATTTTTCCCCGAATACTGATACTCAAGTTGCTGCAAGGATTGTCAACAGAATGGGCTTTAAGCGCACTTCTAGTATTGGCAGATATTTAGGCTCTATTGTTAAACAGGGGAGATATATTAAAGCAGACTATGGAGCTATCAAGGATAGGATACGTTCAAAACTGGATGGTTGGAAAAGCCATTGCCTTTCTTTTGCTGGTCGAGTTACTTTGGTGAAATCGGTCATTGCTGCAATCCCTTCTTTCCATATGCAGAATGGTCTTTTACCAGTAACGTTTTGTGATGAAATTGACCAGATACAAAGGGCTTTCATTTGGGGAGATCAGGATAGCAGAAGGCGGGCTCATTTAGTAGCTTGGGATCAAATGTATAAACCCAAAGATAGAGGTGGTTTGGGAATAATTAATCTTCGACTCCAAAATGAAGCTTATATTCATAAACTGGCATGGAAGGTGTTAACTAAGAAAGATGATTTATGGGTTAAGATTTTAGTAGCCAAGTATCGTAGAGGTCAAGACTTAAGGAGAGGTATAAAGGCAAAATCATATGACTCTAAACTTTGGCGTGATCTTGCTAAATGTTGGAGTAATTTCCTTGCTGGTCTTAGATGGGAAATAGCAGATGGTTCTGAAGTAAAGCTTTGGACTGATAACTGGTTGGGATGGGAGGAAAATTTGCAGCAGTTGTCGAGCAATCAGGTGCCGTGGGAGGAGAGTTAGAAATCAATTGCAGATTACATGGTGGATGATGGTTTCCGTCTTGAAGTTGTTCATCTATTTCTGGAGTCAGATTTGGCTGATGCAGTAACAAATCATCTCAGGCTTATTCCAAGGAATGGGGAGGATAGATTAGTTTGGATCAATAATCATCACTCAACTTCTTTGGTTAAGGTCGCTTACTGTAATCTTATGAACTTCCCAGCAGATGTTCACACTAGCTTATGGAAAAAAGTTTGGTCGTGGAATGGACCTGAACGAGTGAAAGTGTTTATGTGGATGACTTTGCTTGCTAAACTTTTAGTGCGCAGCAAAACCAGTAAGTGGAGCGAAGGTTCAAATGTCTGTCCAAGTTGTCCAAATCATGAGGAAACTATTATTCATGTTCTTCGTGATTGTAGACATGCTAGGAAAATTTGGCAATCTTGGTTTACAGGTTCGATACCCAATTCCTTTATGAATTCGAATTTGCAGGATTGGTTGACTTTAAATATCGATAACATGTGGTCCTCCGATAAAGTGAAGGACTGGAGGGATATTTTCTTTACTACTTGTTGGTTTTTGTGGAAGTGGAGAAATTTGGAGATCCATGAAGATCATTTCTGTCATGATGAGCAATCGCGGGCTTCAATTTGGATGTTTGTCCAACAGATTCTGCAAGCCCGAATTTATCAGCGCCGTGGTGATTCCAACGATAGCGTTTGGACAGCCCCCAAGCAAGGGTGGGTTAAGTTGAATTGTGATGGAGCTTCTTCTAGTGGCATTAAAAAAGCTAGTTGTGGTGGTATATTAAGAGATCACAATGGATCCTTTTTGGGAAGCTTCTATTGTAATTTAGGTTCCTGTAATCCTCTTGATGCAGAATTATGGGGATTACTGAAAGGTTTGGAACTGCTTTGGGGAACAGGATTAAAAAGAATAGAGCTAGAATGTGATTCTAGCCAAGCCATCCAGATGTTAAAGGAGCAGCATGAAGATCCTAGGGACTCTCAAGTCACTAGCAGATTGAGATTATGGTTAAAAGCAGATTGGACTATTCATCTTGTTCATACCAAGAGAGAAAACAACAAATGTGCTCATTGGTTAGCTAAAGCTGGGCAGACTAAT
>NW_026899942.1:0-12742 GCF_033153095.1 Gastrolobium bilobum | reverse complement strand
TATAAAACTTACTTATTTTCGATATAGTGAACAAAATATGTATGTTTGAATTTCTGTTCACACTAGAGGATTCTTTCCGTTTTAATGTAAAAAAAACTTTTGAAAATTAGCTGAGGTGTCGCATTCTCCTTAAATCTCAGCTTTCTGTTCACACTAGAGGATGTCTATAAAACTTACTTCTTTTTCGATGTAGTAGTGAACAAAATATGTATGTTTGAATTTCTGTTCACACTAGAGGATTCTTTCCGTTTTAATGTAAAAAAACTTTTGAAAATTAGCTGAGGTGTCGCATTCTCCTTAAATCTCAGCTTTCTGTTCACGCTAGAGGATGTCTATAAAACTTACTTCTTTTCGATATAGTGAACAAAATATGTATGTTTGAATTTCTGTTCACACTAGAGGATTCTTTCCGTTTTAATGTAAAAAAAACTTTTGAAAATTAACTGAGGTGTTGCATTCTCCTTAAATCTCAGCTTTCTGTTCACACTAGAGGATGTCCTTAAAACTTACTTCTTTTCCATGTAGTGAACAAAATATGTATGTTTGAATTTCTGTTCACACTAGAGGATTCTTTCCGTTTTAATGTAAAAAAACTTTTGAAAATTAGCTGAGGTGTCGCATTCTCCTTAAATCTCAGCTTTCTGTTCACGCTAGAGGATGTCTATATAACTTACTTCTTTTCGATATAGTGAACAAAATATGTATGTTTGAATTTCTGTTCACACTAGAGGATTCTTTCCGTTTTAATGTAAAAAAAACTTTTGAAAATTAGCTGAGGTGTCGCATTCTCCTTAAATCTCAGCTTTCTGTTCACGCTAGAGGATGTCTTCAAAACTTACTTCTTTTCCATGTAGTGAACAAAATATGTATGTTTGAATTTCTGTTCACACTACATATTTTGTTCCGTTTTAATGTAAAAAAAAAGTTTTGAAAATTAGCTGAGGTGTCGATTCTCCTTTTAAAAAAAAACTTTTGAATCCTCTCAGCTTTTTTCACAAAGTCAGTTAATTTTTAATTAAAACGGAAAGAATCCTCTAGTGTGAACAGAAATTCAAACATACATATTTTGTTCACTATATCAAAAAGAAGTAAGTTTTATAGACATCCTCTAGCGTGAACAGAAAGCTGAGATTTAAGGAGAATGCGACACCTCAGCTAATTTTCAAAAGTTTTTTTTACATTAAAACGGAAAGAATCCTTTAGTGTGAACAGAAATTCAAACATACATATTTTGTTCACTATATGAAAAGAAGTAAGTTTTCAAGACATCCTCTAGAGAACAGAAAGCTTTAAGGAGAATGCAACACCTCAGTTAATTTTCAAAAGTTTTTTTTACATTAAAACGGAAAGAATCCTCTAGTGTGAACAGAAATTCAAACATACATATTTTGTTCACTATATCGAAAAGAAGTAAGTTTTATAGACATCCTCTAGCGTGAACAGAAAGCTGAGATTTAAGGAGAATGCGACACCTCAGCTAATTTTCAAAAGTTTTTTTTACATTAAAACGGAAAGAATCCTCTAAGGAGAATGCAACACCTCAGTTAATTTTCAAAAGTTTTTTTTACATTAAAACGGAAAGAATCCTCTAGTGTGAACAGAAATTCAAACATACATATTTTGTTCACTATATCGAAAAGAAGTAAGTTTTATAGACATCCTCTAGCGTGAACAGAAAGCTGAGATTTAAGGAGAATGCGACACCTCAGCTAATTTTCAAAAGTTTTTTTTACATTAAAACGGAAAGAATCCTCTAGTGTGAACAGAACAAATTCAAACATACATATTTTGTTCACTACATGGAAAAGAAGTAAGTTTCAAGACATCCTCTAGTGTGAACAGAAAGCTGAGATTTAAGGAGAATGCGACACCTCAGCTATTTTTCAAAAGTTTTTTTTACATTAAAACGGAAAGAATCCTTTAGTGTGAACAGAAATTCAAACATACATATTTTGTTCACTATATTCAAAATAAGTAAGTTTTCAAGACATCCTCTAGCGTGAACAGAAAGCTGAGATTTAAGGAGAATGCGACACCTCAGCTAATTTTCAAAAGTTTTTTTTACATTAAAACGGAAAGAATCCTCTAGTGTGAACAGAAATTCAAACATACATATTTTGTTCACTACATGGAAAAGAAGTAAGTTTTCAAGACATCCTCTAGTGTGAACAGAAAGCTGAGATTTAAGGAGAATGCAACACCTCAGTTAATTTTCAAAAGTTTTTTTTACATTAAAACAGAAAGAATCCTCTAGTGTGAACAGAAATTCAAACATACATATTTTGTTCACTATATCGAAAAGAAGTAAGTTTTATAGACATCCTCTAGCGTGAACAGAAAGCTGAGATTTAAGGAGAATGCGACACCTCAGCTAATTTTCAAAAGTTTTTTTTACATTAAAACGGAAAGAATCCTCTAGTGTGAAAAGAAATTCAAACATACATATTTTGTTCACTACATGCAAAAGAAGTAAGTTTTCAAGACATCCTCTAGTGTGAACAGAAAGCTGAGATTTAAGGAGAATGCAACACCTCAGTTAATTTTCAAAAGTTTTTTTTACATTAAAACGGAAAGAATCCTCTAGTGTGAACAGAAATTCAAACATACATATTTTGTTCACTATATCGAAAAGAAGTAAGTTTTATAGACATCCTCTAGCGTGAACAGAAAGCTGAGATTTAAGGAGAATGCGACACCTCAGCTAATTTTCAAAAGTTTTTTTTACATTAAAACGGAAAGAATCCTCTAGTGTGAACAGAAATTCAAACATACATATTTTGTTCACTATATCGAAAAGAAGTAAGTTTTATAGACATCCTCTAGCGTGAACAGAAAGCTGAGATTTAAGGAGAATGCGACACATCAGCTAATTTTCAAAAGTTTTTTTTACATTAAAACGGAAAGAATCCTCTAGTGTGAACAGAATTCAAACATACATATTTTGTTCACTATATCGAAAATAAGTAAGTTTTCAAGACATCCTCTAGCGTGAACAGAAAGCTGAGATTTAAGGAGAATGCGACACCTCAGCTAATTTTCAAAAGTTTTTTTTACATTAAAACGGAAAGAATCCTCTAGTGTGAACAGAAGAAATTCAAACATACATATTTTGTTCACTACATGGAAAAGAAGTAAGTTTCAAGACATCCTCTAGTGTGAACAGAAAGCTGAGATTTAAGGAGAATGCGACACCTCAGCTAAATTTCAAAAGTTTTTTTTACATTAAAACGGAAAGAATCCTCTAGTGTGAACAGAAGAAATTCAAACATACATATTTTGTTCACTACATGGAAAAGAAGTAAGTTTCAAGACATCCTCTAGTGTGAACAGAAAGCTGAGATTTAAGGAGAATGCGACACCTCAGCTATTTTTCAAAAGTTTTTTTTACATTAAAACGGAAAGAATCCTTTAGTGTGAACAGAAATTCAAACATACATATTTTGTTCACTATATTCAAAATAAGTAAGTTTTCAAGACATCCTCTAGCGTGAACAGAAAGCTGAGATTTAAGGAGAATGCGACACCTCAGCTAATTTTCAAAAGTTTTTTTTACATTAAAACGGAAAGAATCCTCTAGTGTGAACAGAAATTCAAACATACATATTTTGTTCACTACATGGAAAAGAAGTAAGTTTTCAAGACATCCTCTAGTGTGAACAGAAAGCTGAGATTTAAGGAGAATGCAACACCTCAGTTAATTTTCAAAAGTTTTTTTTACATTAAAACAGAAAGAATCCTCTAGTGTGAACAGAAATTCAAACATACATATTTTGTTCACTATATCGAAAAGAAGTAAGTTTTATAGACATCCTCTAGCGTGAACAGAAAGCTGAGATTTAAGGAGAATGCGACACCTCAGCTAATTTTCAAAAGTTTTTTTTACATTAAAACGGAAAGAATCCTCTAGTGTGAACAGAAATTCAAACATACATATTTTGTTCACTACATGCAAAAGAAGTAAGTTTTCAAGACATCCTCTAGTGTGAACAGAAAGCTGAGATTTAAGGAGAATGCAACACCTCAGTTAATTTTCAAAAGTTTTTTTTACATTAAAACGGAAAGAATCCTCTAGTGTGAACAGAAATTCAAACATACATATTTTGTTCACTATATCGAAAAGAAGTAAGTTTTATAGACATCCTCTAGCGTGAACAGAAAGCTGAGATTTAAGGAGAATGCGACACCTCAGCTAATTTTCAAAAGTTTTTTTTACATTAAAACGGAAAGAATCCTCTAGTGTGAACAGAAATTCAAACATACATATTTTGTTCACTATATCGAAAAGAAGTAAGTTTTATAGACATCCTCTAGCGTGAACAGAAAGCTGAGATTTAAGGAGAATGCGACACATCAGCTAATTTTCAAAAGTTTTTTTTACATTAAAACGGAAAGAATCCTCTAGTGTGAACAGAAATTCAAACATACATATTTTGTTCACTATATCGAAAATAAGTAAGTTTTCAAGACATCCTCTAGCGTGAACAGAAAGCTGAGATTTAAGGAGAATGCGACACCTCAGCTAATTTTCAAAAGTTTTTTTTACATTAAAACGGAAAGAATCCTCTAGTGTGAACAGAAATTCAAACATACATATTTTGTTCACTACATGGAAAAGAAGTAAGTTTTAAGACATCCTCTAGTGTGAACAGAAAGCTGAGATTTAAGGAGAATGCGACACCTCAGCTAATTTTCAAAAGTTTTTTTTACATTAAAACGGAAAGAATCCTCTAGTGTGAACAGAAGAAATTCAAACATACATATTTTGTTCACTACATGGAAAAGAAGTAAGTTTCAAGACATCCTCTAGTGTGAACAGAAAGCTGAGATTTAAGGAGAATGCGACACCTCAGCTATTTTTCAAAAGTTTTTTTTACATTAAAACGGAAAGAATCCTTTAGTGTGAACAGAAATTCAAACATACATATTTTGTTCACTATATTCAAAATAAGTAAGTTTTCAAGACATCCTCTAGCGTGAACAGAAAGCTGAGATTTAAGGAGAATGCGACACCTCAGCTAATTTTCAAAAGTTTTTTTTACATTAAAACGGAAAGAATCCTCTAGTGTGAACAGAAATTCAAACATACATATTTTGTTCACTACATGGAAAAGAAGTAAGTTTTCAAGACATCCTCTAGTGTGAACAGAAAGCTGAGATTTAAGGAGAATGCAACACCTCAGTTAATTTTCAAAAGTTTTTTTTACATTAAAACAGAAAGAATCCTCTAGTGTGAACAGAAATTCAAACATACATATTTTGTTCACTATATCGAAAAGAAGTAAGTTTTATAGACATCCTCTAGCGTGAACAGAAAGCTGAGATTTAAGGAGAATGCGACACCTCAGCTAATTTTCAAAAGTTTTTTTTACATTAAAACGGAAAGAATCCTCTAGTGTGAACAGAAATTCAAACATACATATTTTGTTCACTACATGCAAAAGAAGTAAGTTTTCAAGACATCCTCTAGTGTGAACAGAAAGCTGAGATTTAAGGAGAATGCAACACCTCAGTTAATTTTCAAAAGTTTTTTTTACAATAAAACGGAAAGAATCCTCTAGTGTGAACAGAAATTCAAACATACATATTTTGTTCACTACATGCAAAAGAAGTAAGTTTTCAAGACATCCTCTAGTGTGAACAGAAAGCTGAGATTTAAGGAGAATGCAACACCTCAGTTAATTTTCAAAAGTTTTTTTTACATTAAAACGGAAAGAATCCTCTAGTGTGAACAGAAATTCAAACATACATATTTTGTTCACTATATCGAAAAGAAGTAAGTTTTATAGACATCCTCTAGCGTGAACAGAAAGCTGAGATTTAAGGAGAATGCGACACCTCAGCTAATTTTCAAAAGTTTTTTTTACATTAAAACGGAAAGAATCCTCTAGTGTGAACAGAAATTCAAACATACATATTTTGTTCACTATATCGAAAAGAAGTAAGTTTTATAGACATCCTCTAGCGTGAACAGAAAGCTGAGATTTAAGGAGAATGCGACACATCAGCTAATTTTCAAAAGTTTTTTTTACATTAAAACGGAAAGAATCCTCTAGTGTGAACAAAAATTCAAACATACATATTTTGTTCACTATATCGAAAATAAGTAAGTTTTCAAGACATCCTCTAGCGTGAACAGAAAGCTGAGATTTAAGGAGAATGCGACACCTCAGCTAATTTTCAAAAGTTTTTTTTACATTAAAACGGAAAGAATCCTCTAGTGTGAACAGAAATTCAAACATACATATTTTGTTCACTATATCGAAAAGAAGTAAGTTTTATAGACATCCTCTAGCGTGAACAGAAAGCTGAGATTTAAGGAGAATGCGACACCTCAGCTATTTTTCAAAAGTTTTTTTTACATTAAAACGGAAAGAATCCTTTAGTGTGAACAGAAATTCAAACATACATATTTTGTTCACTATATCAAAATAAGTAAGTTTTCAAGACATCCTCTAGCGTGAACAGAAAGCTGAGATTTAAGGAGAATGCGACACCTCAGTTAATTTTCAAAAGTTTTTTTTACATTAAAACGGAAAGAATCCTCTAGTGTGAACAGAAATTCAAACATACATATTTTGTTCACTATATCGAAAAGAAGTAAGTTTTATAGACATCCTCTAGCGTGAACAGAAAGCTGAGATTTAAGGAGAATGCGACACCTCAGCTAATTTTCAAAAGTTTTTTTTACATTAAAACGGAAAGAATCCTCTAGTGTGAACAGAAATTCAAACATACATATTTTGTTCACTACATGCAAAAGAAGTAAGTTTTCAAGACATCCTCTAGTGTGAACAGAAAGCTGAGATTTAAGGAGAATGCAACACCTCAGTTAATTTTCAAAAGTTTTTTTTACATTAAAACGGAAAGAATCCTCTAGCGTGAACAGAAATTCAAATATACATATTTTGTTCACTATATCGAAAAGAAGTAAGTTTTATAGACATCCTCTAGCGTGAACACAAAGCTGAGATTTAAGGAGAATGCGACACCTCAGCTAATTTTCAAAAGTTTTTTTTACATTAAAACGGAAAGAATCCTCTAGTGTGAACAGAAATTCATACATACATATTTTGTTCACTATATCGAAAAGAAGTAAGTTTTATAGACATCCTCTAGCGTGAACAGAAAGCTGAGATTTAAGGAGAATGCGACACATCAGCTAATTTTCAAAAGTTTTTTTTACATTAAAACGGAAAGAATCCTCTAGTGTGAACAAAAATTCAAACATACATATTTTGTTCACTATATCGAAAAGAAGTAAGTTTTCAAGACATCCTCTAGCGTGAACAGAAAGCTAAGATTTAAGGAGAATGCGACATCTCAGCTAATTTTCAAAAGTTTTTTTTACATTAAAACGGAAAGAATCCTCTAGTGTGAACAGAAATTCAAACATACATATTTTGTTCACTACATGGAAAAGAAGTAAGTTTTCAAGACATCCTCGAGTGTGAACAGAAAGCTGAGATTTAAGGAGAATGCAACACCTCAGTTAATTTTCAAAAGTTTTTTTTACATTAAAACGGAAAGAATCCTCTAGTGTGAACAGAAATTCAAACATACATATTTTGTTCACTATATCGAAAAGAAGTAAGTTTTATAGACATCCTCTAGCGTGAACAGAAAGCTGAGATTTAAGGAGAATGCGACACCTCAGCTAATTTTCAAAAGTTTTTTTTACATTAAAACGGAAAGAATCCTCTAGTGTGAACAGAAATTCAAACATACATATTTTGTTCACTACATGCAAAAGAAGTAAGTTTTCAAGACATCCTCTATTGTGAACAGAAAGCTGAGATTTAAGGAGAATGCAACACCTCAGTTAATTTTCAAAAGTTTTTTTTACATTAAAACAGAAAGAATCCTCTAGTGTGAACAGAAATTCAAATATACATATTTTGTTCACTATATCGAAAAGAAGTAAGTATTATAGACATCCTCTAGCGTGAACACAAAGCTGAGATTTAAGGAGAATGCGACACCTCAGCTAATTTTCAAAAGTTTTTTTTACATTAAAACGGAAAGAATCCTCTAGTGTGAACAGAAATTCAAACATACATATTTTGTTCACTATATCGAAAAGAAGTAAGTTTTATAGACATCCTCTAGCGTGAACAGAAAGCTGAGATTTAAGGAGAATGCGACACATCAGCTAATTTTCAAAAGTTTTTTTTACATTAAAACGGAAAGAATCCTCTAGTGTGAACAAAAATTCAAACATACATATTTTGTTCACTATATCGAAAATAAGTAAGTTTTCAAGACATCCTCTAGCGTGAACAGAAAGCTAAGATTTAAGGAGAATGCGACATCTCAGCTAATTTTCAAAAGTTTTTTTTACATTAAAACGGAAAGAATCCTCTAGTGTGAACAGAAATTCAAACATACATATTTTGTTCACTATATCGAAAAGAAGTAAGTTTTATAGACATCCTCTAGTGTGAACAGAAAGCAGAGATTTAAGGAGAATGCGACACCTCACCTAATTTTGAAAAGTTTTTTTTACATTAAAACGGAAAGAATCCTCTAGTGTGAACAGAAGAAATTCAAACATACATATTTTGTTCACTACATGGAAAAGAAGTAAGTTTCAAGACATCCTCTAGTGTGAACAGAAAGCTGAGATTTAAGGAGAATGCGACACCTCAGCTATTTTTCAAAAGTTTTTTTTACATTAAAACGGAAAGAATCCTTTAGTGTGAACAGAAATTCAAACATACATATTTTGTTCACTATATCGAAAAGAAGTAAGTTTTATAGACATCCTCTAGCGTGAACAGAAAGCTGAGATTTAAGGAGAATGCGACACATCAGCTAATTTTCAAAAGTTTTTTTTACATTAAAACGGAAAGAATCCTCTAGTGTGAACAGAAATTCAAACATACATATTTTGTTCACTATATCGAAAATAAGTAAGTTTTCAAGACATCCTCTAGCGTGAACAGAAAGCTGAGATTTAAGGAGAATGCGACACCTCAGCTAATTTTCAAAAGTTTTTTTTACATTAAAACGGAAAGAATCCTCTAGTGTGAACAGAAGAAATTCAAACATACATATTTTGTTCACTACATGGAAAAGAAGTAAGTTTCAAGACATCCTCTAGTGTGAACAGAAAGCTGAGATTTAAGGAGAATGCGACACCTCAGCTATTTTTCAAAAGTTTTTTTTACATTAAAACGGAAAGAATCCTTTAGTGTGAACAGAAATTCAAACATACATATTTTGTTCACTATATTCAAAATAAGTAAGTTTTCAAGACATCCTCTAGCGTGAACAGAAAGCTGAGATTTAAGGAGAATGCGACACCTCAGCTATTTTCAAAAGTTTTTTTTACATTAAAACGGAAAGAATCCTCTAGTGTGAACAGAAATTCAAACATACATATTTTGTTCACTATATCGAAAAGAAGTAAGTTTTATAGACTTCATCTAGCGTGAACAGAAAGCTGAGATTTAAGGAGAATGCGACACCTCAGCTAATTTTCAAAAGTTTTTTTTACATTAAAACGGAAAGAATCCTCTAGTGTGAACAGAAATTCAAACATACATATTTTGTTCACTATATTCAAAATAAGTAAGTTTTCAAGACATCCTCTAGCGTGAAAAGAAAGCTGAGATTTAAGGAGAATGCGACACCTCAGTTAATTTTCAAAAGTTTTTTTTACATTAAAACGGAAAGAATCCTCTAGTGTGAACAGAAATTCAAACATACATATTTTGTTCACTATATCGAAAAGAAGTAAGTTTTATAGACATCCTCTAGCGTGAACAGAAAGCTGAGATTTAAGGAGAATGCGACACCTCAGCTAATTTTCAAAAGTTTTTTTTACATTAAAACGGAAAGAATCCTCTAGTGTGAACAGAAATTCAAACATACATATTTTGTTCACTACATGCAAAAGAAGTAAGTTTTCAAGACATCCTCTAGTGTGAACAGAAAGCTGAGATTTAAGGAGAATGCAACACCTCAGTTAATTTTCAAAAGTTTTTTTTACATTAAAACGGAAAGAATCCTCTAGTGTGAACAGAAATTCAAACATACATATTTTGTTCACTATATCGAAAAGAAGTAAGTTTTATATCCTCTAGCGTGAACAGAAAGCTGAGATTTAAGGAGAATGCGACACCTCAGCTAATTTTCAAAAGTTTTTTTTACATTAAAACGGAAAGAATCCTCTAGTGTGAACAGAAATTCAAACATACATATTTTGTTCACTATATCGAAAAGAAGTAAGTTTTATAGACATCCTCTAGCGTGAACAGAAAGCTGAGATTTAAGGAGAATGCGACACATCAGCTAATTTTCAAAAGTTTTTTTTACATTAAAACGGAAAGAATCCTCTAGTGTGAACAGAAATTCAAACATACATATTTTGTTCACTATATCGAAAATAAGTAAGTTTTCAAGACATCCTCTAGCGTGAACAGAAAGCTGAGATTTAAGGAGAATGCGACACCTCAGCTAATTTTCAAAAGTTTTTTTTACATTAAAACGGAAAGAATCCTCTAGTGTGAACAGAAATTCAAACATACATATTTTGTTCACTACATGGAAAAGAAGTAAGTTTTCAGGAGAATGCGACACCTCAGCTAATTTTCAAAAGTTTTTTTTACATTAAAACGGAAAGAATCCTCTAGTGTGAACAGAAATTCAAACATACATATTTTGTTCACTATATCGAAAAGAAGTAAGTTTTATAGACATCCTCTAGCGTGAACAGAAAGCTGAGATTTAAGGAGAATGCGACACCTCAGCTAATTTTCAAAAGTTTTTTTTACATTAAAACGGAAAGAATCCTCTAGTGTGAACAGAAATTCAAACATACATATTTTGTTCACTATATGCAAAAGAAGTAAGTTTTCAAGACATCCTCTAGCGTGAACAGAAAGCTGAGATTTAAGGAGAATGCGACACCTCAGCTAATTTTCAAAAGTTTTTTTTACATTAAAACGGAAAGAATCCTCTAGTGTGAACAGAAATTCAAACATACATATTTTGTTCACTATATCGAAAAGAAGTAAGTTTTCAAGACATCCTCTAGCGTGAACAGAAAGCTGAGATTTAAGGAGAATGCGACACCTCAGCTAATTTTCAAAAGTTTTTTTTACATTAAAACGGAAAGAATCCTCTAGTGTGAACAGAAATTCAAACATACATATTTTGTTCACTATATTCAAAATAAGTAAGTTTTCAAGACATCCTCTAGCGTGAACAGAAAGCTGAGATTTAAGGAGAATGCGACACATCAGCTAATTTTCAAAAGTTTTTTTTACATTAAAACGGAAAGAATCCTCTAGTGTGAACAAAAAGTCAAACATACATATTTTGTTCACTATATCGAAAATAAGTAAGTTTTCAAGACATCCTCTAGCGTGAACAGAAAGCTAAGATTTAAGGAGAATGCGACATCTTAATTTTCAAAAGTTTTTTTTACATTAAAACGGAAAGAATCCTCTAGTGTGAGAAATTAAAACATACATATTTTGTTCACTATATCAAGAATGCGACACCTCAGCTAATTTTCAAAAGTTTTTTTTACATTAAAACGGAAAGAATCCTCTAGTGTGAACAGAAATTCAAACATACATATTTTGTTCACTACATGGAAAAGAAGTAAGTTTTCAAGACATCCTCTAGTGTGAACAGAAAGCTGAGATTTAAGGAGAATGCGACACCTCAGCTATTTTTCAAAAGTTTTTTTTACATTAAAACGGAAAGAATCCTTTAGTGTGAACAGAAATTCAAACATACATATTTTGTTCACTATATCGAAAATAAGTAAGTTTTATAGACATCCTCTAGCGTGAACAGAAAGCTGAGATTTAAGGAGAATGCGACACATCAGCTAATTTTCAAAAGTTTTTTTTACATTAAAACGGAAAGAATCCTCTAGTGTGAACAGAAATTCAAACATACATATTTTGTTCACTATATCGAAAATAAGTAAGTTTTCAAGACATCCTCTAGCGTGAACAGAAAGCTGAGATTTAAGGAGAATGCGACACCTCAGCTAATTTTCAAAAGTTTTTTTTACATTAAAACGGAAAGAATCCTCTAGTGTGAACAGAAGAAATTCAAACATACATATTTTGTTCACTACATGGAAAAGAAGTAAGTTTCAAGACATCCTCTAGTGTGAACAGAAAGCTGAGATTTAAGGAGAATGCGACACCTCAGCTATTTTTCAAAAGTTTTTTTTACATTAAAACGGAAAGAATCCTTTAGTGTGAACAGAAATTCAAACATACATATTTTGTTCACTATATTCAAAATAAGTAAGTTTTCAATTTCAGAAGTTTCAAGACATCCTCTAGCGTGAACAGAAAGCTGAGATTTAAGGAGAATGCGACACATCAGCTAATTTTCAAAAGTTTTTTTTACATTAAAACGGAAAGAATCCTCTAGTGTGAACAGAAATTCAAACATACATATTTTGTTCACTATATCGAAAATAAGTAAGTTTTCAAGACATCCTCTAGCGTGAACAGAAAGCTGAGATTTAAGGAGAATGCGACACCTCAGCTAATTTTCAAAAGTTTTTTTTACATTAAAACGGAAAGAATCCTCTAGTGTGAACAGAAGAAATTCAAACATACATATTTTGTTCACTACATGGAAAAGAAGTAAGTTTCAAGACATCCTCTAGTGTGAACAGAAAGCTGAGATTTAAGGAGAATGCGACACCTCAGCTATTTTTCAAAAGTTTTTTTTACATTAAAACGGAAAGAATCCTTTAGTGTGAACA
>NW_026899941.1:0-12854 GCF_033153095.1 Gastrolobium bilobum | reverse complement strand
AAATCCATCATTGCCCCTACTTATACAATTCACCACTTGTTGGTATATCAGTCTCTCGGAACATTCGAAGTTACCACAAGCACTCGACCATATATTATTAGTACCTAACCAAAACAACGTCAGCATTGTGCCACTCCTCAATCTACTCCACCCGTAAGTCAGGTTATCAAATTTTAGGTAACCAATTACAATTCCAGTTTCCAACTATATTTACACATTCGTGCTTGATTCCATCACAATTTACCTTTTATAAGGGCTTATAATTCACCGTTTTAACCTGAATTCTTGATCATCACCAGCCTTCTTAGAAGGACACTCACTCAATCTGTCAACATCAATCTCGTTATTATCTCTTTCATCATAAGACGAGAATTCCAACAAATTTAGTACCTCACTTGGAGCCGAAATTATTTCATCAAACTTACTTTACACCCACAATAGTGTTTCACTATCACACTTCAAAAAAAAATTTACACACTATACCTCACCTCTTGTCTCCAATTCTGACATACTATTGTCCATTTACAAATATCTGACCTCATTTTTGCGTTAATCACATGGAAGAACTCTCTCAATACAGTGGGTAACAACATTCACAGGTTTTAACCGCTCGAGCTCTTGCTGTCCTCAGGGCCCCAGATGTAATGACCCACCGATCAGAGAATCCACCCATATAATCCATGCAGTAATGATAACCTACCACCTGCTGACTGTGTTCTATTAGTATTCCCAACGTTTCTTATTTGTGCACTTATGTAGATCAATTCAACTATAATAGCAGTCTCATCACTGCGGGATACTTCCTCATCTCATATTACTCGTATAACATAATAATAGTCTCCGGGAACATAATCCGCACGGAGATGGCTACACACTTCGGGCACATAGGCCGCACAGAGATGGTAATATCAAGTCTCATAACGTGCACCTAGTGCATAGAGGAGTTCATATTTACATCACATCTGTATACAACAGCAAACGTGTACCCAGTACACAGGGGAGTTCATACTTATAACATATCCGTATATAACGGCAAAACTGGTACTCCGTACACTCCAGATCACACGTGGACCCAGTCCATTTGGTGTCTGTATCACTCTGTATATAACAGCAAAATATCTTTGGTATATTCACATGGGGCTATCCCCATAACCATAGTAATAATGGTATAATATACACCTGTTATATATATAAGTCAATTCATTTTACTCTCTCATTTCATTCTTCTCACAGATAGTTTACATGTAAGTCACTATTATAATAATTCACATTCTCTTCGTAATTTCATACACATTTCTTAACTCTCAATAGTTCCTTCTGTCATGTTATTGTTCAAATCCATAGTCCATTATCTCTTCCTTGCTTATTCTTCTCACAGATTGTTTTCTCTTTTACTTTGACTATTCACTTGGCATAGTTCATAACATAATCTCTATTCCGTGAATCAAGAATTTTCTCAAAGTTCTGTACACATCTCACATATACTTCCCATCACACAGGGATCTTCTAAACATATTCGTCCTATCACAAAGACTAATTTCACCTCAATCCGTGCACTGGAAAGTTATATCAATCCTTGCACTAACACTTATACCTCAACTCATTAACTAATCTTATCATTTTTGTTTTGACATTACACATTAGCTCTTTTGCTAAACACATAATTCCACCCTTTATTGTAACTTAGTTCATACACTAATCACATGATTTCCCATCAGGTTGTACATTAGCTCATTCTCTAATCATACAATCTCTTCAGATACTTCCCATCATCGAGGATTTCATTCGGCCTCATTGTCCTTTTACAAAAAAATTTAATAATTTACCTCAACACGGATAATTAGGCGCTCAGGCCGTCACAAGGTGTACATACATATATATATGTATACTGGCACTTAGGCCATCACTGGATCATCATCCGTTTATTTATCAGAGTAGGTATACTGGCCATCAGGCCATTAGGTATTATTCACAATGCATTACAACATCCACTAGTAATTAGGCCATTTCAATTTACGATATTCATTCTTTGAGATCTCCATGAGACCTCCATCATGGATCAATCCTCTTATGCTTCATAACACCTGAACCTCTACAAGTAGCCATTTCCAAGGAGAATTCCACACATTAACGCACACATATAATCACATTTGTTTACTTTATGGCATGTCTGTCAAGCTAGACCATATTCCGTTACGGACAATCATACTCTCAATGAACCTTGTTCAATGCCATCCATGGCGATTCTATCAACTTCTTCCTTATACATATAATACATAATTAATTCATCTCCCCTATGCTTAATCAATACTACCTCCTTATGGATTTAAATCCCATATTTCGATACATCTCAATTTAACAATTGACCAACATTATAATTTCAAGTGGTCAAATCCCATAGGATTAATCATCAATTATTCTATTTATTTCTCTGCATGAACCATCTCACTTTGTTTAAGTGTACATCATCCATCAAGGACTTATAACTTCTAGTCAACATAAAATATTCAAACTCATGCCTAAGCATATCTGTTCACCATTTTCAATAATCCAACAGGTTCTAAACCTTTCACCTTGATGAAGTCTATTCACCAAGTCCATTGTACACACTATACTACACACATACTTGGAAGCTTTACCCATACCATTTCCATACTATGGACTCATCTCATTTATATATCTTTATTATTCATGGTACTACAAGGTTCATCCATGCAATACCGTACATATCATAGATTTGTTTACAACTTTCACTTATAATCCAGCATTATAAATTTCATCTACAAGGTCAGACGAAACATTTAAGTCTGTTTCCCATAAGTCCTATAATATTCATATTTTACTTACTGCCATCTCTTGTCCATGGAGCAGTCAACACTGCATCCACAACATCAGGCTAAGGACTTACATTTGGTGTTCCAAGGTTGCCACGCAGGCTTCTTACGATGACTACGCATGTAACACAAAGGAATGGGTTGATCAGACCCACACTAAGGAATCACATATGCAGTAATCGATAAGAATCTACATACAACTATGCAACACACAACACAACTATATATTCATTATCAGAGTTCCCTAACAAAACTGCTCTGATACCATAAAATGTAACAGCCCGTTACGTACCGGTATTGTTAACATTAATTATGATATTAAGCGCAGTTACAATCACAGCAGTTCATTTAAAAAAAACGAGAGTAAATTTTTTTCGACTATTACGCGAGCATTTAAATCATAAAAAGCGTAATAATTAAAAGCTGTGACCGTAACCGTAAACTCTTGCGGAAGACTTATTTCAACTATTTTTATAACTTACATCATTTATTATGAGTTACTAAGGAGTTCCCATAAACTCACTTAGCCTATTTCCAACTTTACATTTTTACCAATTCGAACATGTTTCACTCTAAATTTTTCTGCGACCAAACCGATCGCAACTAACCCTTCTTCTCAGATTATATTTTTGTATTACTTAATTCCATTTTTTAAAAAGCTATCATACGCTCAATTCGGAGCTCATTTGCTCCGGTTATCGCCGTTTGAAGTTGGATAAGCAATTAGCCCAAACAACCCCAAAAACAGCTCCAAACCACTCACATTGCTCGAATTACTGCACTCAATCTACTCAACCATTTGCTCTCAAATTTTTATCCTACAAACTAGACATCTAAAACTTCATTTTGATATATCACACGCTTAATTTGGCGGAGAAACGAAGCGGGAATTAATTTCCCAAATCCGGTCCAGAATCTGCCTCAGGTGCAGGGGCACATGGGCAGTCCGCGTTTCTCTATTTATTTCAGGCCGAAGATCAACCCAGAATTTCCTCAAATTTTGACACAAGGTAGAGGACATCTCAACCTTCAAAATGGCGTATGGAACGTCCCTAGGGGACCTCTATGGAGGGAGATATGCTCTCCCAAAGTTCGCCTAAAATCTGCCAATTCTACAGAAAATTCGCCAGAGTTTCCTTTGTTTTTCCAATAATCCCAAATTTGTAAAAGATCATTTAAACCTCAAATGTACCTAATAAACACATGATAATACAGTAATAATCCAATGGGTGGCACACACAAGGACCAACAACGCCTTGGGGCACTTACAACCCAATCCAGTTTATAGTTATTAAACATAGAGTCCATATTAGTCATTCTCAAGTAGTTGCAATCACTAACACCTTTTTCATGCATATTTCCATCATACATATTATCATAACCTAAAATAGGCCTAAGGCCCTTCCATCATAATTAGACATGCATCAATACTATTACAATATGGCTTTACAAATTACAACTTGAAACTAAAACTTCAAATTACATTCTTCTAAAATTTCAACTTAATTTAAAAGACAACATAACCAAATACATCACTACTAGACTTAGGCAAAATGGCATGAACAAAATGCTAATGAAGCTACTAATAAATACAAATGACATGTTCATGCCCTAAGTGTAGCCTAGGCCACACGGCCAACAAAATGCAAAATATGAAGCGCTCCAGCGCTCCTGCTCCACTGCTATCTCCTGAAATAATTGCCCCGAGACGGGGTGAGATATACGAATATATCTCAGTAACCAAGAGGTTCTGGAGGAAACTCCACCCAATGGTTCACTTCGATGCATATCAATAGAATACAACAACCACTTTGAAAACGGGATATAGCAAGGGATTTAGAGAATGGGGAATATAAAGAAAACAAAATACGACGATACGGGATGGTAACCCCAATTCCACGTACGCCCTCGGCATATATAAGCCTATGGGTATCATCCAAGGTGTGTTCACAGAAACCACAACCATGATGCCCAAACCAACCAAAACGCCAAAGACATTCCTAGTGTGCTCCTACCCGGATCACAAACCATGACGCGCGGTCAACTGGAACTCCCTCCTGGAGACCTATCCAGCGGAAGTCCGAAAATGCCCGAAGGCTAATAAAACTGTCTACTGGCCAGAGACTCGGTACCGCAGTACCCATAGCAATAATGCATGCATGCTCATGTGTTCTATACTATTCATACACACTTCCTACCGTTGCCATCAACTGGCAAGGTGGAACAGAAAAGGGGAACAAGCCCCAGTACCAAGAGGTTACCTTAATTCGTGTTTCCACAAGCTCCGCAGCAGCTTATCCCTCAACTCGGTACACAGCGGAATGCCTACACAGAGGACATTCCCAATCACTCTCAGTTCAACCCATACATGTTAATTTATAATTACACATGCAATGAACCAATTTCTTACCTCAATCCACTTGGTCCCGGACCAAGGGCAACTCACTGATTCAAGATTCGGGATTCAGGTCGACGTACGGCAACCTATACAATAACGTACATCCATCAGTACTCGTCAAATAGTATCAAAACGCAAAAACACAAAAATCCTCCCTTGATGGTTCGGCCATTGTAGTGTAAATGTGAGATTTATTTTTCTAAATTTTCTTTCTCATTTTGTTACGTCTCATTAGGTTGTCAATAGGCCAGTTCAAGTGTCGGTTCGTCATTTTCGCGTCGAATTACATCAAAACGCGAAAATCGCCAAATCACCCCTTTTCCTCTTGGAGGTTCGGCCATGTAGGTGTAAATTTGAGATTTATTTTCCTAAATTTTCTTTCTCATTTTATAACACTCCCTTAGGTTGTTTAGAGGCTAGTTCAATCATCGTTTTTCCGTTTTTCGACATTTACGCATCGTTTTGCGAAATATTTCATTCTGGGCTCATTTAGGTCTCTAACACAATTCATTTTTTTCCATTGATTCAAACACTCTCCAAGCACAACACAACCCATCTAAGCACCATATAACTACTCAAATCATCATCCAAATCATTTTTCAACATCAATTCTTCAATCTTTCTTAAAAGAATCGAATTTTACCCTATGGCATTCCAAGGAATTTCCATACAACTTTAATCATTCCACACCTCATACAATCCTATTATATCAACATACAATCATACAACAACTCATCAATCCAATCCTAACACATTTTCAAAACTCAAAGTCATGACAACCTCAAAATTTTCTAAGTTAAAAATTCACATTTTTCATCAATAAATTTCATCGCATTTCTAGCTTTAATACATCATTCTAACACATTATCATCTAATACACATTTTCAAATTGAGCTCTCTAACACAACACATCATCAAATCAAGCTTTAGGTTTCCAAAAATTCAATCACAATTAAACCATGTAAATGGGATGGAAACATACTCACAACAAAGGCTAGAAGCTAACCCAAGACTCCTCCAAGCAATGGAAGATCAAAAAGCTCCATGGACAACCATTTTTTCTCCAAAATTTCGTGGCTGTAAATGGCCAATATCTCCCCAAATACACGGTTTCAAGGCTCAAGAGTGGTACCAATGTGTTTAGAAGGTTGTTTCCAACAAATTTCAACACAAAAATCACTTGATTTGGTTAAGAAATGATCAAGTTATGGTGAAAAGAAAATTTGAATGCAAATGGGGTTTTTGGGGGAGGGGGCTGCGGGTTTCATGAAGAAGAAGGGAGGAAAGTGATGCATGAATAGTGCCAAGCACATGTGGCTTAAGTCACTTAAGTGGGGTGGGTCCCACCGCCACCTCACGCGATTTAAAACTAATCCGAATTTTCCTCCGATTCCACTAAACGTCCGTAAATTCACAACCTATTTAGAAACTCAAATTTTTAACATTAACTATTCCCCTTTAATTAGGCTTGATCAGGTGAATTAAGAGTCCTCCATTCGTTCGGAGAAAACACTGTTTTAAGCTATTACGCGCGCCATTGGCACGCTTCCCCAAACTGTCTTAATTTCATCGAATATTATAAGAAATCATATTTCCTAACTCATTAGACCATTTTTAACTCATATTTGAAACCTAGAGCTCAAAATTCAACTGGCACGTTTTACGGTGCAATCGTAACGCGATATTTTTACCCGCGAAAAACACTATTCACTGATTTTTCTGAAACTTGCCCATCCACTCAATTTTTCGTTCTGAACCCATTTCCAGGGTTATTTTTACCATCTGAGACCTTCTACTCAATTTTTATCTTCCTAGGGTTGCGTGTTGGCTAATTACCGTTTTGCCCTTTCTTTGTATTTTGGCCTAATCTTTAGGATTTTCACTAATTCATCACTTGATTGCTCATTTAATATTTTAATTAATTGATTTAAAATTGTGAGGTGTTATATATTCAGTGTCTTTTTTAAGCTGAGCTACAAATACAAATAAAAATACATGTTTTATGGTCGCTGAAACAAAAAGAAAAAAGAAAAAAACGCAATAACAAACTTAAAATAAATGGTAGAACCAACGAAATGAAATGAAATGAAATAAAAGCAGAGGCAAAAGAAAGTTCCTTTCCTGTGAGTTGAGGAGCTGCTTGTAGTTGGTAGCTTATCTTGTTGAACAAGATCTTCAACAGTATTGTTATTGTGAGTTGAGCTGAGCATCGGCCAAAGGTAACCACCGTTTTTGTGATTTGATTGAAAGAAAGAAAGAAAACTTGAAGAAGAACATTCATTCAAGTCAGATTCAATGAATCGTTTGTTTAGAAGGAAGAGAAGATAACGAAAAGAAAAGGTAACCAACCATTTTTGTGATTTGATTGAAGGGTGAGAAGAGAAGAGAAGAGGGGGCTTAGGGTTTTTCTTTGGTGGAGAAGAGAGAGAGGGAGAAGAAAGAGAGGAATGAGTGAGTGTAATTAAATTAAATCCCGCCCAATTAAATTACATTTTTTACGTTTAAGCTAGATGCCAGTGAAAATTAAAATTAAACAATGAAAACATATATGTACGAGTAAACAAGAGAATACATCGATATCATCAGCAAGGACTCTCTTTGGGGGAAAAGATACAAGGATTATAGACTACAGAATAGGTGAATGAATGATACAGTGCTACACAACACAGCTAGATAGTTTTAATATAATAACACTATCATTTTTTGGAAACAAAAAAAGCTTCAAAATTCCCTAAGAAGCCAAGATTTTGAGAAAGTGAAAGAGAGAGACACGTAGAGAGAGAGAGAGAAAGGTAGGAGCTCAGGAGAGAAGCAAGGAAGCAAAAAAAAGAAGAAGTGCGCAATTAATAACCAATAAAGCTCTCTTGTCAAATCACAACATTAGGTGCTCTGAGGATCTGACTCTGATCTTCGATCAACAGAACAGTAGTCTAACATCTCTCCTATTCCCTAAATAAAGTAACACAAACAGCGCAATTAAACTTCAATCTTATTAAGAAATTTTTCAAATCCATTTATTTATTTATTTTCTTCTCTTTATATTAATCACACACTAAACTTAAACAACTATTAAGCTCCTCTTATATACTTTTTAAAAGCAGAGGCAAAGTAATAATACTGAGTGAACTGAAACTGAGCTTCTAAGATTCATTCAGTTATAAAAAACTTATCACTACAAACAAAAGTAACAATACAGATACAATGAATAAACCATAGACTATAGAGCACAAACAAATACATGACGTACAATATTAATAATGAGGATTTAAGAAAAAATAAAGGTATGGTATGGTATGGTATCAGAAGTTACCTTATCCTCAGCAGCAAGTAAAGGAAGATTTTTGAGAAGAATCTTAACTCAAGAGGCTCAGAGTCGGGTGCCATCAAGAGGAGAAATGCCTCTGTTCAGTGTCTTTTTTAAGCTGAGCTACAAATACAAATAAAAATACATGTTTTATGGTCGCTGAAACAAAAAGAAAAAAGAAAAAAACGCAATAACAAACTTAAAATAAATGGTAGAACCAACGAAATGAAATGAAATGAAATAAAAGCAGAGGCAAAAGAAAGTTCCTTTCCTGTGAGTTGAGGAGCTGCTTGTAGTTGGTAGCTTATCTTGTTGAACAAGATCTTCAACAGTATTGTTATTGTGAGTTGAGCTGAGCATCGGCCAAAGGTAACCACCGTTTTTGTGATTTGATTTAAAGAAAGAAAGAAAACTTGAAGAAGAACATTCATTCAAGTCAGATTCAATGAATCGTTTGTTTAGAAGGAAGAGAAGATAACGAAAAGAAAAGGTAACCAACCATTTTTGTGATTTGATTGAAGGGTGAGAAGAGAAGAGAAGAGGGGGCTTAGGGTTTTTCTTTGGTGGAGAAGAGAGAGAGGGAGAAGAAAGAGAGGAATGAGTGAGTGTAATTAAATTAAATCCCGCCCAATTAAATTACATTTTTTACGTTTAAGCTAGATGCCAGTGAAAATTAAAATTAAACAATGAAAACATATATGTACGAGTAAACAAGAGAATACATCGATATCATCAGCAAGGACTCTCTTTGGGGGAAAAGATACAAGGATTATAGACTACAGAATAGGTGAATGAATGATACAGTGCTACACAACACAACTAGATAGTTTTAATATAATAACACTATCATTTTTTGGAAACAAAAAAAGCTTCAAAATTCCCTAAGAAGCCAAGATTTTGAGAAAGTGAAAGAGAGAGACACGTAGAGAGAGAGAGAGAAAGGTAGGAGCTCAGGAGAGAAGCAAGGAAGCAAAAAAAAGAAGAAGTGCGCAATTAATAACCAATAAAGCTCTCTTGTCAAATCACAACATTAGGTGCTCTGAGGATCTGACTCTGATCTTCGATCAACAGAACAGTAGTCTAACATCTCTCCTATTCCCTAAATAAAGTAACACAAACAGCGCAATTAAACTTCAATCTTATTAAGAAATTTTTCAAATCCATTTATTTATTTATTTTCTTCTCTTTATATTAATCACACACTAAACTTAAACAACTATTAAGCTCCTCTTATATACTTTTTAAAAGCAGAGGCAAAGTAATAATACTGAGTGAACTGAAACTGAGCTTCTAAGATTCATTCAGTTATAAAAAACTTATCACTACAAACAAAAGTAACAATACAGATACAATGAATAAACCATAGACTATAGAGCACAAACAGATACATGACGTACAATATTAATAATGAGGATTTAAGAAAAAATAAAGGTATGGTATGGTATGGTATCAGAAGTTACCTTATCCTCAGCAGCAAGTAAAGGAAGATTTTTGAGAAGAATCTTAACTCAAGAGGCTCAGAGTCGGGTGCCATCAAGAGGAGAAATGCCTCTGTTCAGTGTCTTTTTTAAGCTGAGCTACAAATACAAATAAAAATACATGTTTTATGGTCGCTGAAACAAAAAGAAAAAAGAAAAAAACGCAATAACAAACTTAAAATAAATGGTAGAACCAACGAAATGAAATGAAATGAAATAAAAGCAGAGGCAAAAGAAAGTTCCTTTCCTGTGAGTTGAGGAGCTGCTTGTAGTTGGTAGCTTATCTTGTTGAACAAGATCTTCAACAGTATTGTTATTGTGAGTTGAGCTGAGCTTGATTGAAGAGAAGAGAAGAGAAGAGAAGGGGGCTAGGCTTAGGGTTTTTCTTTGGTGGAGAAGAGAGAGAGAGAGAGAGAAAGAGAGGAATGAGTGAGTGTTATTAAATTAAATCCCGCCCAATTTTAGATGAAAAATCTTTGAAAATTGTAAATTTGTAAATTTGTGATTTGAGATGAGACTGCATCTGCATGTTTCGGATTATGCATTGAGAGGTGAGAGAGACTAAGAGCAATGGTTTGTTATTTTGATCAGTTTTGTTTTGGCCCAATCCAATCCATCTTTAATTAATTATAATAAAACTTTAAATTATAATATTTGCGCTGAAATCAAATTATTATAGATTACCTGCTAAAAAGCGCGCGCGTGGTCAAGTGTCCAAAGCACATTACATTGATTTGCATTGGAGAGGGCCACACTTGACTTGACAATCAGACACTACACTACACTGAGCAAAAGCAATGCAATGAATGGACTTGGGTCGGGTGTTATTTTCAGCAGCATCATCTTTGTTTTGTTTTGTTTTGGGCCCAATCCAATCCAAATATCCAATCCATCTTTGTTTTGTCACTTACATACATCGAGGAGGGAGGGATTTCTTAATTCTAAATAAATAAATGTTAATTAAAATGCTAATTAATATATCTGATTCTATATCCTATACTATACTACCGTAGAAAGAGAGGAGGGGGGAATAAATTATTATTTTTAACTACTCAATGAAAGAATTAAATTATAGAACAATTTCGGATCTTAAAAAAATTATTTAGAAAGTATCTCATAGACTTTCTTTTACATAGAGGGCCTATAAACTTATAGGCCGACCTATTTAATATTATTTATTTTAAATTAAATAAAAAAATTATTATTTTAATGGTTTTGAATAATAAAATTATATTATTTTAATTATTTTCTTTAATTATTGAACGTCTTGTAGGCTTAAACAGGCTAACAAGTCTATGTCAAGAATTTTGTTTTTTAAATATACGTCATGCTAAATTTATAATTTGGGCGTGCACAAGCTAACGAATCTGGCCATGCCTAAAGTATTTTACATGTGTCTGACCTATTTAAGCTAAAGCCTATCTTTATCCAGCCTATTTACACCCCCCTACTTTTAACAATGGTTTTTCGTTGTTGATTAAATGTGAGTACTATAAACATGCTTTTAACGTTGGTTGGCAAGCCCCGCCTCGCCACCAACCCGCCAAAAACGGGACAGGGCGGGTTAACCCGCCATTAAATATGGGTGGGAAAAATGACCTCACCCCGTTTTATGGTGGGTTGGCGGGTCAACCCACCAACCCGTCAATTAAAAAAATAAATAATTAAAATTTAAAAATAAATTATATTTTATTAATTTTTCTAATATTATTTTATTTTATTTCACACTTCTTTTAATTTTTCTCAATCTCAATCTTAAATGTGTACTAATATTTGTCAAAACATTCTTTAGGAACTCATTCGTCTCCATATAAAGATAACATTTGTCATAAATAAAATTGTTATTCTTTATTTTTTCTAAGAAGTACTAATGTAAAAAAAAAATGGATATCACAAAAATTTAATGACAAATGAAATTGTAACAGCCCGTTACGTACCGGTATTGTTAACATTAATTATGATATTAAGCGCAGTTACAATCACAGCAGTTCATTTATGAAACGCGAATAAATTTTTTCCGATTATTACGCGAGCATTTAAAACATAAAAAGGCGTAATAATTAAAAGCTGTGACCGTAACCATAAACTCTTGCGGAAGACTTATTTAAACTATTTTTATCACTTACGTTACTTATTATAAGTTACTAAGGAGTTCCCATAAACTCACTTAGCCAATTTCCAACTTTACGTTTTACACCAATTCGAATATGTTACACTCTAAGTTTTTCTGCGACCAAACAGATCGCAACCAACCCTACTTCTCAGATTATATCTTTGTGTTACTTAATTTCCTTTTTAACAAGCTAAAATACGCTCAATTCGGAGCTCATTTGCTCCGGTTATCGCCGTTTGAAGTTGGATAAGCAATTAGCCCAAACAACCCCAAAAACAGCCCAAACCACTCACTTTGCCCGAATTACTGCACTCAGTAGACTCAACCATTTGCTCTCAAATTTTTATCCTACAAACTAGACATCTCAAACTTCATTTTGACATATCACACGCTTAATTTGAATGAGAAACGAAGCGGGAATTAATTTCCCAAATCCGGTCCAGAATCTGCCTCAGGTGCAGGGGCACATGGGCAGTCCGTGTTTCTCTATTTATTTCAGGCCGAAGATCAACCCAGAATTTCCTCAAATTTTTACACAAGGTAGAGGACATCTCAACCTTCAAAATGACGTATGGCACGTCCCTAGGGGACCTCTATAGAGGGAGATATGCTCTTCCGAAGTTCGCCTAAAATCTGCCAATTCTACAGAAAATTCGCCAGAGTTTCCTTTGTTTTTCCAATAATCCCAAATTTGTAAAAGATCATTTAAACCTCAATGTACCTAATA
>NW_026899940.1:0-128620 GCF_033153095.1 Gastrolobium bilobum | reverse complement strand
ACCCTTATGAGAATCCATGAACTCTTCTAAGCCCTTTATAGAACAATGTCTATCCAGAAACAGCCTTTGTACAAATATTTTGGAGGAAACTTTATGAGGAACTTGCCTCAGTGCTAGTTGAAGTTGTCTCGAACTTCTCATTTACAAAAGAGGGATCCCATTCTTCCCACACCATAACCTCCCTAGCATATCTGAGAGCTTCATCAATAGTATCAGGTTCCAATCCAGTAACCAATGAAACAAACAGCTTTCTGCCAGTGAGAGAATGGAACAATCTCTTAAACTTCACAGCAATATATTGAAAAGCATGTTGAGCTAATGGAGGGCTATTGCTATTGTTATTGTTATTGTTAGGGTTACTAGCTCTGTTGTGATTGTGGCTGATAACTGGATTGAAATCACAAAACCATTCACATAGTTTCAGAGGAGCCAGATCAATCTTTTCTTTAAGTAGATCAAATTTGGTCAGTATTAAAAGAAATTTCTTGTTTTTGAAGGATGGATGAGCAACGATGTTTTCAAAGAGATGCTTAGCTGCCAACATTTTGTTGGTAGCAACTCCTGTACTGTCTACAGTGTACTCATCATAGTCAGTTAAGGCCACAGAGAACAATACAACATTGGTGTCTTCAAACATCTCCAACCACTTGCAGTTTTCTCCAAGGCTTTTAGGATGTACTCTGATCAGTTGGTATCTATAAGTAGAACACAAAGTGTGGTAAGAAAACAATTGACAACTGATAGCATGAGCTCAGCCTTATTCATACTGTGTTATCATGACATTGTGAGTCCTTTTTATTGAGTATTCTTTTCAAAAGATGTATAATGATTGAATAAAATGATGAATACTGAAAATGTGTGCATGTGTAGGTGATCTATAACAAAACATGCTTGCACACTACTCTTGCCAAATTGTTCTATTATCAAGTCTAGACTTGAGTGGTATTAGCTAGCTTTCATTTTGGAACAAAAATAAGCTTTAGTGCATGACCGTAAGCTATGAAGCACCGATACTAATTGTTTTTTTCAATGTATCCGATACGCGTATCGGAAACGCTATTGTATCGTATCGACGAATTAACGGTCGTATCGAGAACGTATCGAAAACGCCGTGTCAGAGTCGGTGCTTCATAGACCGTAAGTGAGAATTATTAGTGGAAGCTCACTGGATGTTAACTCAATTCAAAAAGTAACAAGTTCTTATGTGATAAACTGCATGAAATGACAGAGCTGACCTGAGAGAAGATTCATGTTGATATTCAGGGTACAAAGAATCCTCACTCCTTGACTTGGGAAATGAATATTCCATTGAAGTGAGGCTGTTGGGTAATGATATCCCCTCAGCATACAAGATGTCCATATCAGAAGGTTTATAGTCCATCTTGGAAATTTCGGTAGCCTGCATTCAGAGAGATAGTTAGATATCGATGAAAAGCTAGTGTTTATTGATGTGATGCACCTGCCACATTCATGGCCAAATAATTTGACAATCTAAAGGATTTAGTCATGTATTGTTGAGACAATAAATTGTTCATTGAAAAATCATGAATTAAACTAGTTTAAAGATTTTTTGTACTGCCCAGATTCTTAAAATCTCAGCACCAAATTCCCACTGAAGTGATTTAGATAGTCTCCATGCCTTGTTTAAACACAAGGCGTCCAAAAGGGGTTAAAAGAGAAAAAGAAAAGAATAAGACTGTAACAGCACTGATACAGTGATAAAGCCTTATTCAAATCCTGTGCTTGTCAATTTATTGTTTGATTTCGGCTTCTGATTTTGTGTCAAATAATTAATGATCCAAACTCCATGCCCAAACAGAAGGAACAAAGAATAGGAAAACAAATTATAAATTCAATAATCAAATTGGCTTCATTAATATAAACAAGTGAGTATGAATGATTTGGATAATCATGTCATGATGATTACATGGACAATCAAGTATTGTCTTACCCGGTCTAGAAAATAGTTTGCACTTCTAGGTAGCAATTTGAGTTCATTTCTCCTGTTGTATGTGGCCTGAATGGCCTCATCCCTCCACAAATCCTCCACAAGTGGCCCATATTCACGTGTAGCAGCTGGAAATATTGCATCCAGGTTACCTGACCCCATGTATTTAAGTAGCCAATCTGAGAAATCTCTCAGTCGTGGGCCAATGGAATAGAGTGTTGAAGCAACACTATCACTGGTATTCCCTGCTGAGAACTAAAATTAATTACTTTCTCTCCATAACATACATAAATTTCCATGTAATGGCAGACAAGCTTCTTCTATCAGCTAATTAACAAGGGTCTACCGTCTTTTAGGAGCAATGTGAAAAAATAATCACAAAACTAAAGGTAAGATTTTTTTTTACAAGAATCAAAATCACAGTATACAAAGGCCCCAACAAAGTCATGAAGGTAATGGAAGTGTCAAAAGCATCAGTCCTCCACCAATACAAAATCATATAAACTACATATCATAGAAAAAGGAAAGCCCTGCATCCATTGCAGTTTGCAAGGGACTAAAAAAACATAGATTAACTGTTTTGTAGTTGAAAAAAGGAGGAAAATCATAGAAAAGTTGACAATTTTCCTGCTCTTGTTTTGAACATTGTTAAAGGAAGGTTGAATGGATAGGACAACTTATTTTACAGTCTACACTATCCAGAAAATTTTGAATAGGGAAAGTGTTCAAAACAATGCTGCCCATTATTTCATCCATAGTCCAAACAGAAGCAGGCCTGGATTGACTTTTTTATCTGAGGAAAAAAAATTACCAGATGAAGTGGATTCATCAACAGACCATCTTTTACTATTCTCCAGCAAACTCTCTTCTTCGAAATTTTCACGCCCCTCCAGCAGGATACCAAGGTAGGTAAAAAGATTGCTTTGGATCACCAACTTGATATTTTGGAGCTCATTTTCGGAGAAAGGAACATTATATATAAGCTTGGCCTGAGAAAAATGATTCAGTTCTTAGTGTCACACAATGTCAAGGTTCTAATTAAAAACAAAGAGTAATTCAGACCTGCACTCAAATATTCACCACAAGAGGAAAGAAACTACAAACTTTGACAACTTATAACTTATATCAAGAAGAAACTTTTAAGATACAGATTAAGCACTCAAAACTAATGTGACTGATAAGAATCCACAACTGAAGTTCTTATGCGCCAACATTGAAATTACACACAAGAACACACTCATAAATTAAGCATTTCTACTCAAAAGTCAAAACTAACAAGGCTTAAGTCTGCCGGACAACTCCATATTTAGTTCTCCTATATCCAAAACTATATTGATAGGACATAACATAACCCGTATTATGACACGAGAAGTAAATTTAAGAGCTGAAATTTGTGAAGACAATACAATACCATCATCTGCACTTTCACAGCTATGCACATGATCTATAAATGAGTTATGGAGAGGTGAAAATTAGAAAAAGAATTGAGCTATCCTTCAGCATTTAAAATAACAGCATACGTCATTTAATTTACTGGTATCACATGTTCTTTGCTAGATCATTAAGCATGCATGCATACCAATACAAGTGCATGGAAAAAAAAAAATTGAGTTCTCTCAAGGAGTATCCTACCTCTTTGAATATAGTACATGCTCCAGAATTGACAGGACCAACAAGTAGAAATTTGTGAAGTGTTTTATGTTGAATGTTGTCTTCATTAACTTTATTCGCTATTTCGCCTTCCCCAGAAGGAGACAGAGACTTTGAAGGAACTGGCAGAGACAGAATTGCACAAGCCAACTTTGCTCGATTCTGCAAAAGGGAAACCCATAATTATTGATGACACGTTTTAATACTCCTGTATCACATACTACACCCATTACAATTAAAAACACATCCACTCGCTTAAGTCCATGTATTTCTAATTTTAGTAAGTATGGTAATGTACTATATAGAGGGCAAGAGCATCGATAAGATTGTTCCTTGTGACCGAAACGTCACAGATTTGAGTATGGGAAACTGTTTCTTTGCAAAAATACAAAGATAAGACTGCATATAATCAACCCTAACTCCTACCCTCGCAAGTTGGGAAGCCTTATGCACCGTGGTTAGTCCTTTATAGTATGTACTATAAGAAAAAAAAAAAAACCACTCCCCGTTAAACACGACTAGCAAGTGTGGGGTGGAGGAAATCCTTGTACGCAGCCTTACTCTTGCATAATTGCAAAGAGGTTGTTTCCTGGATTCGAACCCATGACCTTTCAGTCATGAAGGAACTGTTTTACCACTGCTCCGATTCGCCCCCACTATAGGAGTACTAAAAATTAATGGAATCTCAACAATGATCACCTTATCCCATATACGCCCCCTGTCATTCTTCTGTCCCTCCTCCTGGCATGACCCATCAGCATTCACCCACAAGTTGAGAGTTCCTACACACGGCACTCCTGCCAGCTGCAAAAAACAATGTAATGTAACATTTAATACAAAACCATTTGCAATAAAATATGACAGTGTCCATAGCTCAACAACCTTCAGTATCCACAGCTCTTTCTTTGTAATCTCGCGACCATTTATGGTCACTTTTGTGTTTCCATTGCTTGCATTTTCCTTCAACCGACCCCCAACATCCAATTGGGGGGTTATGATTTCACAAGGAGGTTGACCTTCCTGTATAATCAAGCAATACAGCAGATTAGAGCTTCATTCGGAAAAACACATTAAATGAGGTGAAAGATTCATGAATGAGATTTTTATGTGAAATTATCAATGAAGGCTCATTCCCCAATTTTCCAGCCTCATTGTATAAGGCATGTAGAAAGGGACCCTGGGCACAACAGTTGTCGCCACCACATGACAGGAGAACTCGTCACCACTTAGTCGGTGATACTATATAAGAAATCAATTGAACCTAAAAAATTAAGCCAGTTATATTAATAGTTTTATATTTCTCTAATACTGTAGCATGCATCTGGTAGCTCCATTGTCTAAGACATGCTAAACTAATCTTAGAGATGTGTCCATGGAGAGGTTGAGATTAAATAGATAATAATAAGTACTTGCTGAGGTTAATTTTTCACCTTTCCCCAAAATCCAGATGATTGATCATACCAATAGGATCCGGGTTGTAGTTGCTTTGGTGGGTTTGGACAGTTGAGGAGCAACATGAGCTGTTTCCTATTAAGAGGTCCCAAGTTCACATGAACAAGCTCTGGTGGTATTTGATTTGCTTCACAAGACCTCTCATCTTGCATTATTTGAGCCACCAAGAACTCAGACAGCAACTTCTTGAGCATCCGAGAACATTTCCCAAGCTTCCACCGCTTGTTCTCATCAATTCTGTATCCAATGCAAGTAACACATTTTCTTCCCTGTGGCATTGACCCCATTGCCCTTATGACACAGCTGCGGCAATACTTTGCACCACAAACAATGCAAACCTCCTTCTCAGTGAGACGATTCCCTTTAAGGCACCGATAGCAAGAACCTTTCTTCCCAGGTCTCACAGCTTGTGGCTTCGCAGGGACACTTCCCACTTGAGAATCACCAAACTCCTCATTATCTGGATCTACCATGTAACTTGACTCAGGATCAAGAAAGGTCACAGCAGAAAGACGCTTGACATGTTTTGGGCTTGGAGTTTCACTGTTACGTTCATTTTCTCTGAGAGAACAAATCTCTGAAGAACCAGAAAGAGAACTTGAACTTGAACCTGATTCTGTGTTGTCAGAATTACTGTTAAACCCTCTGCCATCTCTATCATCACCAACAACCCCAGGTGCTTCCAAAGTGCCTGTACTCTTATGCAAATCAAAAGCAGTGTTTGATGATCCAAGTGCACCAGTATCCAAATTTGAAGACACAACAGAATCCTTGTGATTCTTTTTGTGATGAGTTTTGGAAAGAGGTTGGATAACTGGCACAGAGAAATCATGAGACTGAGAAGGAGCAATAGTTGCAACTGGGATTTGGTCAATTTCAAAAGCAGAAACTTCAGGGATGGAGTAACTGAGAGGAGGGCCAGTGTACACCATTGCAAGGGAGTTCTCATAGCTGCTTATGCTATCTTCGATTTCCGCAGGAACAAGAGGCGCTGAAGGCCTCAATTTCCTTAGAAGAGAAGCCATTTTCCGCTGTCCAAATTCCATGCCAACCCAAAAATAGAACCCACCAACCCATCTCAAAAGAACCAGTTTTGGGAAAACCCATGAAGCAAAAGATGCAATATCAGCACCCCATGAATAGAAAACCAGGAAACAAAGACTAAAAAACTTGAGAATAGAGACAGAGAGGGAGAGAGTTTTTCCTGTGAGAGCGATGACTGGGATAAGGAGGGAAGAGAAGAGAAGAGAAGCAAAGAGGGAAGAAGAATGGTTGAATAGAACAGGTTGACCGAAGTGGAAGGGTGAGAGGAAGTTTAAGGTATCGGTAGTGGAAACGTTTGAATAATGGAAATTACTTGGAAAATGAACCAAAGGTGCCATGAATTAGAATGTTTCAAAAATTGTATCAAGCAAAGAAAGACGGTTTCTGCTTTTGCTATCCAAGGACGACAATGCGAGCGAGCTTTCGAGTTTTCATATTATATATATACATATATTTAGGGTTTAGTGTTTGTAAAACCCTTTTATAAAACTTTCAAATCTAAAAATCTTAAATCAGTGAATAAAATCAGTGAATAAAAACATTTACAACTCATCTATTATTTTAAAGGAATTCCATTCTTTGGCAAGTTTGCTGATTTGTCACTTTCTCCTTTATTTTCAGTTTTGTGTTCACACTATAAAATTTTTAAAATCTTTCCTTATTTGATAAATCAGTGAATAAAATAAATATAAAAAAAAAAATCAAATTTTCAAGATTAATTTGATGGACAAGATTTTTTGATTTAAATTAATGGTCAAGATTTGTTGTCCAAAAAAAAAATATTTACTAAATACTCGAAAGAACCCAATCTACGGTCAAGATTTGTATTAGAAAATTTACTTTTGTTTTCCAAAAAAAAATATTTCGTACTAATCAACAAAATCCCAACCTACAAAGTTCTTACTTATTTTTAAAATTTAAAGTTTGCATTTTTTTTTAACCTTGATTCAGTGTAATTCAAAAATTTATAACTTTTGAAAATAAAAATATTTTCTAAATACTCGAAAGAACCCAATCTACGGTTTGAATGTATAAAAATAATAAATTTGATTAGAACATTTGATCCTTATTTTTTGCAGTTTAAAATTTGAATTTCTATTAACCTTGATTAAGTGAAATTCAAAAAGTTTCTGATTTTTTCCATAAAAATCGCAATTATAACCACTAAAAACATCCAAACCTACAATTTAAATTTAAATCTAAAAAAAGAAAATAAATGGAATTCAAACTTTGGCAAGTTTGCTGACGTGTCGCTTTCTCCTTCACTTTCAGCTTTGTGTTCACACTAGAAAATTTTAAAAACCTTTCCTTCTTTGTTAAATCAGTGAATAAAGTAAATACAAAACAAAATCAATTTTTCAAGATTAATTCGATGGACAAGATTTGTTGTAAATGTTGGTGACAGACAACTCATTAATGTATATCTGACTGCTCTTTTAATTTCTAAATTTGAATTTGAATTTTAACTTGAAATTTTAAATTTGATTTTTGAATTCTGAATGGTGACAGGAAACTCATTTAAATCTACGGCATCGAAATCTGGATTTTCATTAACATGATTCAGTGGAATTCAAAAAGTTTCTTTTGTTTTCCAAAAAATTAACAAATTTCGTACTAATCAACAAAATCCCAACCAACAAATTTCGTACTTATTTTTAAAATTTAAAAGTTTGGATTTTTTTTAAACTTAATTCACTTTAATTCAAAAATTTACAATTTTTGAAAAATTAAAAATATTTTCTAATTACTCGAAATAACCCAACCTGCGGTTTAAAAGTATAAATTTGATTAAAATATTTGTTCCTTATTTTTGCAGTTTAAAATTTGAATTTTTATTAACCTTGATTAGGTGGAATTCAACAAATTTCTGTTTTTTTCCATAAAAAATGCAATTTAAAATAATAAAAACATCAAACCCTACAATTTAATTCAAACCTAAAAAAAAAAAAAAACTGGAATTCAAACTTTCGGTTCTGATTTTATTAAATTTAAAATTTGATTTTTTACTAATACCCTTTTTGATATTCCATAAACCCTTTTCCTTCTCCACATTTTTAACAAATATTTTTAGTGGTAGTCAAAAATTTACTTTTGGTTTCTAAAAAAAAAATATTTCGTACTAATCAACAAAATCCCAACCTACAAATTTCGTACTTATTTTTAAAATTTAAAGTTTGGATTTTTTTTAACCTTGATTCAGTGTAATTCAAAATTTTATAACTTTTGAAAATAAAAATATTTTCTAAATACTCGACAGAACCCAATCTACGGTTTGAATGTATAAAAATAATAAATTTGATTAGAACATTTGATACTTATTTTTGCAGTTTAAAATTTGAATTTCTATTAACCTTGATTAAGTGGAATTCAACAAATTTCTGATTTTTTCCATAAAAAATCGCAATTATAACTACTAAAAACATCCAAACCTACAATTTAAATTTAAATCTAAAAAAAGAAAATAAATGGAATTCAAACTTTGGCAAGTTTGCTGACGTGTCGCTTTCTCCTTCACTTTCAGCTTTGTGTTAACACTATAAAATTTTAAAAACCTTTCCTTCTTTGTTAAATCAGTGAATAAAGTAAATATAAAACAAAATCAATATTTCAAGATTAATTCGATGGACAAGATTTTTTGACTTAAATCAATGGTCAAGATATGTTGTAAATGTTGGTGGCAGACAGCTCATTAATGTATATCTGACTGCTCTTTTAATTTCCAAATTTGAATTTGAATTTTAACTTGAAATTTAAATTTGATTTTTGAATTCTGAATGGTGACAGGTAACTCATTTAAATCTACGGCATCGAAATCTGGATTTTCATTAACCTGATTCAGTGGAATTCAAAAAAATTCTTTTGTTTTCCAAAAAAAATAACAAATTTCGTACTAATCAACAAAATCCCAACCAACAAATTTCGTACTTATTTTTAAAATTTAAAGTTTGGATTTTTTTAACCTTAATTCACTTTAATTCAAAAATTTACAATTTTTGAAAAATTAAAAATATTTTCTAATTACTCGAAATAACCCAACCTGCGGTTTAAATGTATAAATTTGATTAAAATATTTGTTCCGTATTTTTTCTGTTTAAATTTTTATTAACCTTGATTAAGTGGAATTCAACAAATTTATATTTTTTTTCCATAAAAAACGCAATTTTAAATACTAAAAACATCAAACTCTACAATTTATATTCAAATCTAAAAAAAAATAACTAGAATTCAAACTTTCGGTTCTGATTTTATAAAATTTAAAATTTGATTTTTTACTAATACCCTTTTTGATATTCCATAAACCCTTTTCCTTCTCTACATTTTCAACAAATATTTTCAGTGGTATTCAAAAATTTACTTTTGTTTTCCAAAAAAAAAATTTGTACTATTGAACAAAATCCTAACCTACAAATTTCGTACTTATTTTTAAAATTTAAAGTTTGGATTTTTTTTAACCTTGATTCAGTGTAATTCAAAAATTTACAACTTTTGAAAAATAAAAATATTTTCTAAATACTCGAAAGAACCCAATCTACGGTTTGAATATATAAAAATAATAAATTTATTAGAACCTTTGATCCTTATTTTTGCAGTTTAAAATTTGAATTTCTATTAACCTTGATTAAGTGGAATTCAACAAATTTCTGATTTTTTCCATAAAAATCGCAATTATAACTACTAAAAACATCCAAACCTACAATTTAAATTTAAATCTAAAAAATGAAAATAAATGGAATTCAAACTTTGGCAAGTTTGTTGACGTGTCGCTTTCTCCTTCACTTTCAGCTTTGTGTTCACAAAACAAAATTTTAAAAACCTTTACTTTGTTAAATCAGTGAATAAAGTAAATATAAAACAACATCAATTTTCCAATATTAATTCGATGGACAATATTTTTTTATTTAAATCAATGGTCAAGATTTGTTGTAAATGTTGGTGGCAGACAGCTCATTAATGTATATCTGACTGCTCTTTTAATTTCCAAATTTGAATTTGAATTTTAACTTGAAATTTTAAATTTGATTTTTGAATTCTGAATGGTGACAGGCAACTCATTTAAATCTATCGCATCGAAATCTGGATTTTAATTAACCTGATTCAGTGGAATTCAAAAAATTTCTTTTGTTTTACAAAAAAAATAACAATTTTCGTACTAATCAACAAAATCCCAACAAACAAATTTCGTACTTATTTTTAAAATTTAAAGTTTGGCTTTTTTAACCATAATTCACTTTAATTCAAAAATTTACAATTTTTGAAAAATTAAAAATATTTTCTAATTACTCGAAATAACCCAACCTGCGGTTTAAATGTATAAATTTGATTAAAATATTTGTTCCTTATTTTTGCAGTTTAAATTTTGAATTTTTATTAACCTTGATTAAGTGGAATTCAACAAATTTATATTTTTTTTCCATAAAAAACGCAATTTTAAATACTAAAAACATCAAACTCTACAATTTATATTCAAATCTAAAAAAAAATAACTAGAATTCAAACTTTCGGTTCTGATTTTATAAAATTTCAAATTTGATTTTTTACTAATACCCTTTTTGATATTCCATAAACCCTTTTCCTTCTCTACATTTTCAACAAATATTTTCAGTGGTATTCAAAAATTTACTTTTGTTTTCCAAAAAAAAAATTTGTACTATTGAACAAAATCCTAACCTACAAATTTCGTACTTATTTTTAAAATTTAAAGTTTGGATTTTTTTTAACCTTGATTCAGTGTAATTCAAAAATTTACAACTTTTGAAAAATAAAAATATTTTCTAAATACTCGAAAGAACCCAATCTACGGTTTGAATATATAAAAATAATAAATTTATTAGAACCTTTGATCCTTATTTTTGCAGTTTAAAATTTGAATTTCTATTAACCTTGATTAAGTGGAATTCAACAAATTTCTGATTTTTTCCATAAAAATCGCAATTATAACTACTAAAAACATCCAAACCTACAATTTAAATTTAAATCTAAAAAATGAAAATAAATGGAATTCAAACTTTGGCAAGTTTGTTGACGTGTCGCTTTCTCCTTCACTTTCAGCTTTGTGTTCACAAAACAAAATTTTAAAAACCTTTACTTTGTTAAATCAGTGAATAAAGTAAATATAAAACAACATCAATTTTCCAATATTAATTCGATGGACAATATTTTTTTGATTTAAATCAATGGTCAAGATTTGTTGTAAATGTTGGTGGCAGACAGCTCATTAATGTATATCTGACTGCTCTTTTAATTTCCAAATTTGAATTTGAATTTTAACTTGAAATTTTAAATTTGATTTTTGAATTCTGAATGGTGACAGGCAACTCATTTAAATCTATCGCATCGAAATCTGGATTTTAATTAACCTGATTCAGTGGAATTCAAAAAATTTCTTTTGTTTTACAAAAAAAATAACAATTTTCGTACTAATCAACAAAATCCCAACAAACAAATTTCGTACTTATTTTTAAAATTTAAAGTTTGGCTTTTTTAACCATAATTCACTTTAATTCAAAAATTTACAATTTTTGAAAAATTAAAAATATTTTCTAATTACTCGAAATAACCCAACCTGCGGTTTAAATGTATAAATTTGATTAAAATATTTGTTCCTTATTTTTGCAGTTTAAATTTTGAATTTTTATTAACCTTGATTAAGTGGAATTCAACAAATTTATATTTTTTTTCCATAAAAAACGCAATTTTAAATACTAAAAACATCAAACTCTACAATTTATATTCAAATCTAAAAAAAAATAACTAGAATTCAAACTTTCGGTTCTGATTTTATAAAATTTCAAATTTGATTTTTTACTAATACCCTTTTTGATATTCCATAAACCCTTTTCCTTCTCTACATTTTCAACAAATATTTTCAGTGGTATTCAAAAATTTACTTTTGTTTTCCAAAAAAAAAATTTGTACTATTGAACAAAATCCTAACCTACAAATTTCGTACTTATTTTTAAAATTTAAAGTTTGGATTTTTTTTAACCTTGATTCAGTGTAATTCAAAAATTTACAACTTTTGAAAAATAAAAATATTTTCTAAATACTCGAAAGAACCCAATCTACGGTTTGAATATATAAAAATAATAAATTTATTAGAACCTTTGATCCTTATTTTTGCAGTTTAAAATTTGAATTTCTATTAACCTTGATTAAGTGGAATTCAACAAATTTCTGATTTTTTCCATAAAAATCGCAATTATAACTACTAAAAACATCCAAACCTACAATTTAAATTTAAATCTAAAAAATGAAAATAAATGGAATTCAAACTTTGGCAAGTTTGCTGACGTGTCGCTTTCTCCTTCACTTTCAGCTTTGTGTTCACAAAACAAAATTTTAAAAACCTTTCCTTTGTTAAATCAGTGAATAAAGTAAATATAAAACAAAATCAATTTTCCAATATTAATTCGATGGACAATATTTTTTGATTTAAATCAATGGTCAAGATTTGTTGTAAATGTTGGTGGCAGACAGCTCATTAATGTATATCTGACTGCTCTTTTAATTTCCAAATTTGAATTTGAATTTTAACTTGAAATTTTAAATTTGATTTTTGAATTCTGAATGGTGACAGGCAACTCATTTAAATCTATCGCATCGAAATCTGGATTTTAATTAACCTGATTCAGTGGAATTCAAAAAATTTCTTTTGTTTTACAAAAAAAATAACAATTTTCGTACTAATCAACAAAATCCCAACAAACAAATTTCGTACTTATTTTTAAAATTTAAAGTTTGGCTTTTTTAACCATAATTCACTTTAATTCAAAAATTTACAATTTTTGAAAAATTAAAAATATTTTCTAATTACTCGAAATAACCCAACCTGCGGTTTAAATGTATAAATTTGATTAAAATATTTGTTCCTTATTTTTGCAGTTTAAAATTTTGAATTTTTATTAACCTTGATTAAGTGGAATTCAACAAATTTATATTTTTTTTCCATAAAAAACGCAATTTTAAATACTAAAAACATCAAACTCTACAATTTATATTCAAATCTAAAAAAAAATAACTAGAATTCAAACTTTCGGTTCTGATTTTATAAAATTTAAAATTTGATTTTTTACTAATACCCTTTTTGATATTCCATAAACCCTTTTCCTTCTCTACATTTTCAACAAATATTTTCAGTGGTATTCAAAAATTTACTTTTGTTTTCCAAAAAAAAAATATTTCGTACTAATCAACAAAATCCAACCTACAAATTTCGTACTTATTTTTAAAATTTAAAGTTTGGATTTTTTTTAACCTTGATTCAGTGTAATTCAAAAATTTACAACTTTTGAAAAATAAAAATATTTTCTAAATACTCGAAAGAACCCAATCTACGGTTTGAATGTATAAAAATAATAAATTTGATTAGAACATTTGATCCTTATTTTTGCAGTTTAAAATTTGAATTTCTATTAACCTTGATTAAGTGGAATTCAACAAATTTCTGATTTTTTCCATAAAAATCGCAATTATAACTACTAAAAACATCCAAACCTACAATTTAAATTTAAATCTAAAAAAAGAAAATAAATGGAATTCAAACTTTGGCAAGTTTGTTGACGTGTCGCTTTCTCCTTCACTTTCAGCTTTGTGTTCACACTACAAAATTTTAAAAACCTTTCCTTCTTTGTTAAATCAGTGAATAAAGTAAATATAAAACAAAATCAATTTTTCAAGATTAATTCGATGGACAAGATTTTTTAATTTAAATCAATGCTCAAAATTTGTTGTAAATGTTGGTGGCAGACAGCTCATTAATGTATATCTGACTGCTCTTTTAATTTCCAAATTTGAATTTGAATTTTAACTTGAAATTTTAAATTTGATTTTTGAATTATGAATGGTGACAGGCAACTCATTTAAATCTATGGCATCGGAATCTGAATTTTTATTAACCTGATTCAGTGGAATTAAAAAAAATTCTTTTGTTTTCCAAAAAAAATAACAAATTTCGTACTAATCAACAAAATCCCAACAAAAAAATTTTGTACTTATTTTTAAAATTTAAAGTTTGGATTTTTTTAACCTTAATTCACTTTAATTCAAAAATTTACAATTTTTGAAAAATTAAAAATATTTTCTAATTACTCGAAATAACCCAACCTGCGGTTTAAATGTATAAATTTGATTAAAATATTTGTTCCTTATTTTTGCAGTTTAAAATTTGAATTTTTATTAACCTTGATTAAGTGGAATTCAACAAATTTCTGTTTTTTTTCCATAAAAAACACAATTTTAAATACTAAAAACATCAAACCCTACAATTTAAATTCAAATCTAAAAAAAAAATAACTAGAATTCAAACTTTCGGTTCTGATTTTATAAAATTTAAAATTTAATTTTTTACTAATACCCTTTTTGATATTCCATAAACCATTTTCCTTCTCTACATTTTCAACAAATATTTCCAGTGGTATTCAAAAATTTACTTTTGTTTTCCAAAAAAAAATATTTTGTACTAATCAACAAAATCCCAACCTACAAATTTCGTACTTATTTTTAAAATTTAAAGTTTAGATTTTTTTTAACCTTGATTCAGTGTAATTCAAAAATTTATAACTTTTGAAAATAAAAATATTTTCTAAATACTCGAAAGAACCCAATCTACGGTTTGAATGTATAAAAATAATAAATTTGATTAGAACATTTGATCCTTATTTTTGCAGTTTAAAATTTGAATTTCTATTAACCTTGATTAAGTGGAATTCAACAAATTTCTGATTTTTTCCATAAAAATCGCAATTATAACTACTAAAAACATCCAAACCTACAATTTAAATTTAAATCTAAAAAAAGAAAATAAATGGAATTCAAACTTTGGCAAGTTTGTTGACGTGTCGCTTTCTCCTTCATTTTCAGCTTTGTGTTCACACTACAAAATTTTAAAAACCTTTCCTTCTTTGTTAAATCAGTGAATAAAGTAAATATAAAACAAAATCAATTTTTCAAGATTAATTCGATGGACAAGATTTTTTGATTTAAATCAATGGTCAAGATTTGTTGTAAATGTTGGTGGCAGACAGCTCATTAATGTATATCTGACTGCTCTTTTAATTTCCAAATTTGAATTTGAATTTTAACTTGAAATTTTAAATTTGATTTTTGAATTCTGAATGGTGACAGGCAACTCATTTAAATCTATGGCATCGAAATCTGGATTTTTATTAACCTGATTCAGTGGAATTAAAAAAATTCTTTTGTTTTCCAAAAAAAATAACAAATTTCGTAGTAATCAACAAAATCCCAACCAACAAATTTCGTACTTATTTTTAAAATTTAAAATTTGGATTTTTTTTAACATTAATTCACTTTAATTCAAAAATTTACAATTTTTGAAAAATTAAAAATATTTTCTAATTACTCGAAATAACACAACCTGCGGTTTAAATGAATAAAAATAATAAATTTGATTAAAATATTTGTTCCTTATTTTTGCAGTTTAAAATTTGAATTTTTATTAACCTTGATTAAGTGGAATTCAACAAATTTCTGTTTTTTTTCCATAAAAATGCAATTTTAAATACTAAAAACATCAATCCCTACAATTTAAATTAAAATCTAAAAAAAAATAACTAGAATTCAAACTTTCGGTTCTGATTTTATAAAATTTAAAATTTTATTTTTTTCTAATACCCTTTTTGATAATCCATAAACCCTTTTCCTTCTCTACATTTTCAACAAATATTTCAGTGGTATTCAAAAATTTACTTTTGTTTTCCAAAAAAAAATATTTCGTACTAATCAACAAAATCCAAACCTACAAATTTCGTACTTATTTTCAAAATTTAAAGTTTGGATTTTTTTTAACCTTGATTCAGTGTAATTCAAAATTTTATAACTTTTGAAAATAATTTTTTTTCTAAATACTCGAAAGAATCCAATCTACGGTTTGAATGTATAAAAATAATATATTTTATTAGAACATTTGATCCTTATTTTTGCAGTTTAAAATTTGAATTTCTATTAACCTTGATTAAGTGGAATTCAACAAATTTCTGATTTTTTCCATAAAAATCGCAATTATAACTACTAAAAACATCCAAACCTACAATTTAAATTTAAATCTAAAAAAAGAAAAAAAATGGAATTCAAACTTTGGCAAGTTTGTTGATGTGTCGCTTTCTCATCCACTTTCAGCTTTGTGTTCACACTACAAAATTTTAAAAACCTTTCCTTCTTTGTTAAATCAGTGAATAAAGTAAATATAAAACAAAATCAATTTTTCAAGATTAATTCGATGGAAAAGATTTTTTGATTTAAATCAATGGTCAAGATTTGTTGTAAATGTTGGTGGCAGACAGCTCATTAATGTATATCTGACTCCTCTTTTAATTTCCAAATTTGAATTTGATTTTTAACTTGAAATTTTAAATTTGATTTTTGAATTCTGAATGGTGACAGGCAGCTCATTTAAATCTATGGCATCGAAATCTGGATTTTTATTAACCTGATTCAGTGGAATTCAAAAAAATTCTTTTGTTTTCCAAAAAAAATAACAAATTTCGTACTAATCAACAAAATCCTATTCAACAAATTTCGTACTTATTTTTAAAATTTAAATTTTGGATTTTTTATAACCTTAATTCACTTTAATTCAAAAATTTCAATTTTTGAAAAATTAAAAATATTTTCTAATTACTCGAAATAAACCAACCTGCGGTTTCAATGTATAAAAATAATAAATTTGATTAAATTATTTGTTCCTTATTTTTGCAGTTTAAAATTTGAATTTTTATTAACCTTGATTAAGTGGAATTCAACAAATTTCTGTTTTTTTTCCATAAAAATGCAATTTTAAATACTAAAAACATCAATCCCTACAATTTAAATTAAAATCTAAAAAAAAATAACTAGAATTCAAACTTTCGGTTCTGATTTTATAAATTTTAAAATTTTATATTTTACTAATACCCTTTTTGATAATCCATAAACCCTTTTCCTTCTCTACATTTTCAACAAATATTTTCAGTGGTATTCAAAAATTTACTTTTGTTTTCCAAAAAAAAATATTTCGTACTAATCAACAAAATCCAAACCTACAAATTTCGTACTTATTTTCAAAATTTAAAGTTTGGATTTTTTTTAACCTTGATTCAGTGTAATTCAAAATTTTATAACTTTTGAAAATAATTTTTTTTCTAAATACTCGAAAGAATCCAATCTACGGTTTGAATGTATAAAAATAATATATTTTATTAGAACATTTGATCCTTATTTTTGCAGTTTAAAATTTGAATTTCTATTAACCTTGATTAAGTGGAATTCAACAAATTTCTGATTTTTTCCATAAAAATCGCAATTATAACTACTAAAAACATCCAAACCTACAATTTAAATTTAAATCTAAAAAAAGAAAAAAAATGGAATTCAAACTTTGGCAAGTTTGTTGATGTGTCGCTTTCTCATCCACTTTCAGCTTTGTGTTCACACTACAAAATTTTAAAAACCTTTCCTTCTTTGTTAAATCAGTGAATAAAGTAAATATAAAACAAAATCAATTTTTCAAGATTAATTCGATGGAAAAGATTTTTTGATTTAAATCAATGGTCAAGATTTGTTGTAAATGTTGGTGGCAGACAGCTCATTAATGTATATCTGACTCCTCTTTTAATTTCCAAATTTCAATTTGATTTTTAACTTGAAATTTTAAATTTGATTTTTGAATTCTGAATGGTGACAGGCAGCTCATTTAAATCTATGGCATCGAAATCTGGATTTTTATTAACCTGATTCAGTGGAATTCAAAAAAATTCTTTTGTTTTCCAAAAAAAATAACAAATTTCGTACTAATCAACAAAATCCTATTCAACAAATTTCGTACTTATTTTTAAAATTTAAATTTTGGATTTTTTATAACCTTAATTCACTTTAATTCAAAAATTTCAATTTTTGAAAAATTAAAAATATTTTCTAATTACTCGAAATAACCCAACCTGCGGTTTCAATGTATAAAAATAATAAATTTGATTAAATTATTTGTTCCTTATTTTTGCAGTTTAAAATTTGAATTTTTATTAACCTTGATTAAGTGGAATTCAACAAATTTCTGTTTTTTTCCATAAAAATGCAATTTTAAATACTAAAAACATCAATCCCTACAATTTAAATTAAAATCTAAAAAAAAATAACTAGAATTCAAACTTTCGGTTCTGATTTTATAAAATTTAAAATTTTATTTTTTTCTAATACCCTTTTTGATAATCCATAAACCCTTTTCCTTCTCTACATTTTCAACAAATATTTTCAGTGGTATTCAAAAATTTACTTTTGTTTTCGAAAAAAAAATATTTCGTACTAATCAACAAAATCCAAACCTACAAATTTCGTACTTATTTTCAAAATTTAAAGTTTGGATTTTTTTTAACCTTGATTCAGTGTAATTCAAAATTTTATAACTTTTGAAAATAATTTTTTTTCTAAATACTCGAAAGAATCCAATCTACGGTTTGAATGTATAAAAATAATATATTTTATTAGAACATTTGATCCTTATTTTTGCAGTTTAAAATTTGAATTTCTATTAACCTTGATTAAGTGGAATTCAACAAATTTCTGATTTTTTCCATAAAAAATCGCAATTATAACTACTAAAAACATCCAAACCTACAATTTAAATTTAAATCTAAAAAAAGAAAAAAATGGAATTCAAACTTTGGCAAGTTTGCTGATGTGTCGCTTTCTCATCCACTTTCAGCTTTGTGTTCACACTACAAAATTTTAAAAACCTTTCCTTCTTTGTTAAATCAGTGAATAAAGTAAATATAAAACAAAATCAATTTTTCAAGATTAATTCGATGGACAAGATTTTTTGATTTAAATCAATGGTCAAGATTTGTTGTAAATGTTGGTGGCACACTGCTCATTAATGTATATCTGACTGCTCTTTTAATTTCCAAATTTGAATTTGAATTTTAACTTGAAATTTTAAATTTGATTTTTGAATTCTGAATGGTGACAGGAAACTCATTTAAATCTATGGCATCGAAACCTAGATTTTTATTAACATGATTCAGTGGAATTCAAAAAAATTCTTTTGTTTTTTAAAAGAATAACAAATTTCGTACTAAACAACAAAATCCCAACCTACAAATTTCGTACTTATTTTTAAAAAATAAAGTTTGGAGTTTTTTTAACCTTAATTTACTGTAATTCAAAAATTTACAAATTTTGAAAAAATAAAAATATTTTATAATTACTCGAAATAACCCAACCTACGGTTTAAATGTATAAAAATAATAAATTTGATTAAAATATTTGTTTCTTATTTTTGCAGTTTAAAATTTGATGTCAAGATTTGTTAAAAATATTGGTGGCAGACAACTCATTTAAACCTATCTCACTGCTCTTTGAATTTCGAAATTTTATTTTGAATTTTAACTTGAAATTTAAAATTTGATTTTTGAATTCTGAATGGTGACAGGCAGCTCATTTAATGTTGAGCTACTTTATGCATTGGTTTTGTTAAAGAATTTAAAAAAGACATATGTTTTGTATTCTATACGAACACTTTGGGACGTTTTGTTTCGTTCTCCTTACTTTTTCTTTTTCTTTTTTTGCTGCTGTTGCTGATGCTGTCAAATATCAGCTGATACACGCATTGCTTCCTCAACATCGGTTCTTGCTTCTCTATTTTTTCGTTTACAAAAAACATGTTTTCAAAATATGATTTTCTGAAGGATGTGAATCCTGCCAAGGAGGACTGGAGGATTAAGGTGAAGGTGGTTCGTGCTTGGAAAGTTCCTAACTTTCAACGTAGAGATTTTGATGACAATGTTGAAATGGTTTTATTGGATGAACAGGTAGTTGTCTACATTTTTTAAATCTTCCATTTTTGTTCTGATCATTTTAATTAACGTTATTGATGTGAGTTGGCGGCTGCGTTCTTTTGTAGGGTGGTAGGATCCACGCCACTGTCAAAGGTTCTTTGCCGGTGCGGAAGAAAATCCATGAAGGAGAGTGCTATTTTATAAAAAAAAATTGGAGTTGGATTCAATAATGATGTGTTCAGGCCAACCAAGCATCAATATCGTTTGTCTTTCAACTTGAGAACTGATGTTAAATCAATTGTTGATTCTGATATTTCTGCGAGTGAATTTGATTTTGTTGATTATGACATCATTGAGAAAGAAACGTCTGACTCTCTTTATTTAGTCGGTAATATATTTTTCCTTACTGTTATCCATTTTTTAATTATTGCAAATTTTTTTCACGAACTCTTTGCTGCACTCATTTTTTTTTAGACGTCATTGGTTTAGTCTCAGGAATTGGGGAAGTTTGTGATCGTGTGGTTTCTGGTAGGAAGACGAAAATGGTAGAGTTGGAGCTTGACAACCTCAGGTATTTAAATTTTTAAGTTAAATAAAATAATTTTGTCAAGCTCTGTCAGCTTATATTTTTCGTTTATTAATGTTGTGCTTGCTGCAACTCATGTGTAGGGGTCACAAGCTGGGGTGCACTTTGTGGGAGCATTATGTGGATGAGTTGCAATATTTTTTGGCAAACAGCGACACTCCTCATAACGTCCTTATAGTCCAACTGGGAAGGATAAAATGCTTTAGGTGGTGTTTGGTTGGGGTTTTCTGAAAACTTGCCCATGCAAATGGAAGTGGGTATCATTGAAAGCCTTGTTTGGTTGGTTGATTCTTAAAATTTACCCACCCATTTCACTTGCCTAGCAAAGCATGTTTGGTCATAGAAATCCATCCTTTTTCACTGTTAAGAAAGACATCTTCAACATGGTTTTTTGTTACTTAGCTGGGCAAATGAAAAAGTGAATCATGTCCCAGACCAAAATGCCCCTGTGAAGAGCAAAATTGATAACGCCTTTCCCCCTTGCAAGCTCCACAAGCTCCTCTAATTCAAAAACATCAGAACCATGCTTAGTCAAAGTCAGAAAGAACAATGTCACCACAAGGATTTTGCTAGACCTCCCCATATTGGTCAGGCTACTCGTTCATCTTCAAGTCCAAGTTCAGAGTTTCGGTATGATGAGAGCTCTGAACTGACAGCATATTGTGATAAATCAATTTAAGCCAGACACCAAGACCTAAATTATACAATGAGAGAGAGCCAACAATCTGGGGGCTAATATGCTTTTGTAAACACATTCAAAGTTAAGATACTTTTTCTTTCATAAACTTACATCAGATTTATTATACTGTAACATAGGTTTACAATGCTGAAAAGACTAACCTATTCCATACACAATTTTTTATTTTTCGAAATTTTTTAAAAATAGGGATATTTTTGTAATTATCACTTATTTCCCCATCTATATTTTACCTCAAACCAAACATAGACTTTATAAATCTTACCTAATTTATCCGGTAAATTTTTTTCCAACCAAACAACTTTTTTTACATTTTCCTACCAAACTCACTTTTCCACCATTTCCCTATCAATTACATTTCTCTAGTATTTCAAAAATTTCTTCTCAACCAAACGCCCCCTTAGGGGTATGTTTTTTTTACAAACGAAGCATTATTTTAATTTTGGCTTCTGTAATCGGTTTTTATCCACGTTATTTTAATTTTTTTTTGCTTCTGTATTCGGTTTTTATCTGATATTTTCAACTCAATAGGTAAGGTCGGGATAAAAAATACAAAATATACAACAAGGATTGTTATGGATTCGAAGGTGCCAGATATCGTTGTGTTCAAAAAATAGTGTGTTCGATTTTCTTGCACTCATGTGACAATTTATAATCAATATCTGTGATGGTTTTATGAATTTTTGCTTTATAGTCTTTCGGCTGATGGTGTGGAAAGCAGTTTGAGGATGACTCAGTTGTCTACTCAGTCCTCCTATTCTTTTGAAAATGATTTTCTCAGGGAGACTGAAAAGAAATCTATTAGCGATGTGAAGCTTTGTGGTGAGGTAAATATTGAATTTTTATTTTTTGCTTTTCTTGAATTATGTCAATTCTGTATGGATGATGTTTCCTGTTTACTTGCGATGGCTATATTTAAGGTTACAACGTGCATCACATACGGGACTATAAAAGCTATTGAGAGCAAGTACAACTGATGATACAAGTCTTGCAAAAAATGTCCATTTTCTGTTTGTGAGGATTTTGAAAAGTGGTACTGTAAGAACTGCCAAAAACATTCGGAAGATTATTATCCGAGGTAATATATTGTTCTTCGTCTCTTTAATTCGTATAGTTAATTGTTTTTTGCTGATATAAAATTTTCAAAAACTCTAGATTCAGTGTTCACGTCAGAGTTGTAGATAACACAGATTCCGCATCATTTCTTCTGTTTGATCGCGACTGTGTGTCTTTGTCATGAATGAGTGCTGATGAATTGCGCGAGCTGCATTTCAAGAGGGTTTGTATTATCATTGCTGTGTAATATTGAACGTGTATTTTTTGTCATTGTGTGCACTATGTCTGCGCTGTATTTGTTATTTTTTTTTTCGGTTTATTTTTTTTTCGTTTTCCTTTTTTTTAGGTTGCGGATTTGGATCAGTTTCCAGAAGAGTTAAATGTTCTGAATGAAAAGTCAATGTTGTTCAAGATAAATGTGAAGCAAAAGGATTTAAACTTATACAGTGAGCCCAAATATCAAGTTTCTAAAATTTGTATCAGTGAAGACATAATCTCAGCGTTCATTATGTCTCTTATAGATCCAAGTGTATCAAACCAAAAATTACACTTCATTTTTAGTCCAATTTATCAAAGTGTTCTAAATGACGATTTCATAATTTTCCCTTTTACGGGAATCAATCCCAAACATATTTAACAAAGGGACTCACCTACAAATCACCCTCCTACTACTCATACCATTTAATTTTCGAAATTGATCACTTACTCTCTTTGAAAATTTAGAGAAAAACTAGGTTTTTCACTCTAATGGTGCCACCAATGGTTCCTCCTCAACTATTGGGTCTCCTTGCTCAATCTTATACCATAAACATCAAGAAAACAACAAGATAACATATCAACATCTCCTTCAAATTCCTAATTTCAGATTACTATTCATTGGTGACCTAAGATTCATGAAAATTCTTGGAAATGTATGGAAAATGGTGGAAACTTACCATGAATTGCCTTAGAATGCAAGAGGAAGCAAGCTCAAGCTCCAATGCACTCCAAAACTCCCAAAACTCCAAATTTATTCAAATTTTCGAAATGGGGAGAATGAGATATCTCTCAATAGGATGACTCCCAACTAAAACTAAGCTAGGGGCTTTGCAGAGGATGAAATTTGACACACTTTAGGCTTTGAAATGAATTGATTTCATCAATCCTAGCTCAAGTTATCAAGGATTGAAGTTCTCTCAAGCTTTCCTCTCTCTTTTTTCTTTTCTTTTGCTCACTGTCGTTGGCTTGTTGCGTGAAGGAAGAATAAGAATACAAAGGTTTTAATATGTTTCACGGTTAAGGAAATTCAACTGAGTAAGGACTTATCTATCCTGCTCACTTAACTCTCATTCTAACTTTACACGCTAGTCCAAAATATTTTTATGGTAATATTTATAATTTTACTTTTCACTTTCGGGTAACTTTATTTACCCGCATTTTTACTCCTTAACTGTCATTTTAACTCATTTTTCACCAAAGGTGACTTTATTTCTTTTTCTTCTACTTTCCTTATAATTATTCTTCAATTTCATGATTAAAATCATTACTTCATAATTAAATCCAACACTACATGTGAGGGTTATTATATGGACCCTAGGCTCTCACGGTTTATATTTTTTTATGATGCCACATTAACATAGTTTTGATATTAACATAGTTGTGAAATCAAGAGTCATGACAAGCAACATTCAAAAAGAATCCAAGTGTATGTCAAAGCAATGCAAATTCAAGTGCTCAAGTGTCAAGATCATGAATCACGCATCAAAGCATGAAGTTAAGTCTAAGATTACATTAGAATATTCTGTTAGGACTTAGAACATACATGTAAAGGTGTATAGTAGAGAGTTTTGCATGAGCTCAAGTCATTATCATCATTACATAATCAATAAGTGCTTGGAAAACTTGGTTTAATAAGTCAAAATCGCACCCAAAGGTCTTTAACATGGTTTGAGCATATATCCACATTCACATAGTCTAATTATACATGTTCACACAATTAGAATCATCTTTGGACTAAAAGAAAAGAAATTTTGGAATTACATAGAGAAAGAAAACATGTTTTCATGGTTTGATCCCTCAAAATTGGATGGGACTACTTTCAAATATTTTGAACCCTCAAACACATTACCCAAGTCCAATTATATATGCCCATAATATTAAAAATGGTTTGAAAGTGAAAGGGATTGAATTTTGCATTTTTTATGTCATCTGCTTTGGTTTACTCAAGTAAGTCAAGATACTTATGCGAGTTAATAATTTATTTGAGTAAAATTGGGCAATTACTCGAGTAAATGTTAAATCCCTAACGAACAATTTACTCGGGTAAGCTTTGAAATTTAATCAGGTAAATACTTTTCATAAAAGTTTTCAATGACTATAAACAACTATGTTTTATATGAAATCTATAAATCCTCATTCATAACGGCTCTATTAGGTCTGGAACTTAAATATATTATTTATTGAGCCATTATTATTTCTCCTAACACATTCTTGCTCATTGATTACATCTTTACTTGATTATCACACACTTTAATTAGCTCATTATTATTCTTTAAGCTATACACCAATTGGCCTTCAATTTGTATAATTTGTATTTTAAAAGTACTTATTCATTCTTAAACACTTTCATATTGTATACTTGAGTTGAGGCTAATGAGACCTAGTGGAAAATGTAGTCTATTGCGTAAGAAATTTGGGTGATTAACGTGCAAGGTGTCCAAGAACCAAAATCTTGGAGGTTGTTGTGGTGATTGAAGGCTAGACGTAGGTCATGGTAGTTTTGATCGAACTAGGATAATCAGAGTTTTCACTTTCTCTAACCCTTATCTCATTTACATAAATATTCATAGCATATTTGAGCATATTTAGCTTCTAATAATTTGTTGTTCATTATTAGATTGTCTAAGTTGCTATCCAATATATTTTGCTTATCCTAAATCATAGAATCTCAAGAAATTATTTTTTAAAGAAAATGAGACATTTTACAAAACTATTTTTAAAATTCAATTCACCTCCTGTCTTGAGTATTGAAATCATTTGTCCAACACTCAATACATCTTCTTTAGGCCGTCAAAAATATAAAAATCCAAATGTTCTTAGTGATCCATTAGCCGTCATATAACTAGATGTTGGTGGGAGGGATGTTTGAAACATTTTAGGATTTAAGCTATTGTTACCCTATTCGTGAAGAGTTACTCAACATGGGAAAATCTTGACGCTGCACCACACCCTCTCAAGCATGTTTGAGTTGAGGATGTGCATGTCTTTGTTTTACCCTCGAAAGGATGTGAGAGGACATTGATTGTGCATTGATGGTGGTGAAAATGTGATAAGAAATTCTTTTTTAAGTCATCATAGTAGTCTACCAAATTGGGGATAAAGAAAAGATTTACCTTCTTTAGGATAAGGGAGAAGGCACAACATATAAAGGAGATGCCAAAAGCAAAAAAATTGAGGTTTTTTTGAAAATTCCTTCAGCCGTCATACAACTCGAGAATGGTGTGGGATGTCTGAAACTTTTTAAGATTTGGGCTGCTATTACCTTATTCGTAAGAGACGATTGAACTAATGGAAAGACCTTGACGTTGCACCACGACCCTTTCCTTAGCATGTTCGGTTCAGCTAAGTTCTTGTGCAATTAGAGAATTCTCGTTTCAAACTGCCTTTAGGGAGGTTGGTGTTCAACTTGATGAGATAGGAAATAATAAGAGATGAGGGAGAGTGGTTTATCCGAACATGTTGGATAACTGTGTTGGATCACCAACACCAAACTTTGGGAGGGTTACTAGTCTATAATAACATTTAATATTACCAAATAATAATAGTTTAGTTGGTGTATGGGCCCCATAATTTTTGTTGAGGATCTAAAAGATATTTTACTCTCTCTTTTTCAAAGATTTGCGTCTGCACTTGCTCACAGAGACACAAGTGTCGGTCGTCTCTACGATGGTTTATAAAAAATAAAAAAAACATTTAATATTGGTTTCAAAAAATTCTTATCAAATGTAATTAAAGAAATCAAAAGTATATTTTTGAAAAATAAAAAATCCAAAGTCTAGCTAACCGTGTTAATCTACACGCAGGAGACAAGTGCGGCGGGCCAGAGCAATTTTCAAAATTGTCAATTTCTGAAGTGAGCTTAAAATTTTGAGCACAAGTGTTTCATGTCAATATTTCCATTATCCCATGTGGTAGTTGTTGGAAATAACCAATGGGATGAAAAATCTAAAATAGAAAGACAGGACAAAGTTGACTTCAAGTTTTGAGGGCATGTTACGCATTGGTTGCTTTTATTTTATTTTTTTGCCTTGGTGGGTACTTCTTGTGTTAAAGATACACGTTCTTGAGTTTTGACCCACAAAAGGTCATAGGTAAGTTGTTGACTGGTTATATTGTTATATATCCATTTCTGGCTTTTTGTAACTCTTTTACTTTTACCATAAAAGCATGTCTTTTCACTCCATCGCCGTCCAACGAAGTACCACTTTCTTTCTTCTACACGAAAATTTCTTTAGACTTAGAAAAGTGTGAGAAGTTGCAATTTTTTCATTCCACTCTTTTATAGTTAATAGATAATGTCACATAAATTAATTTTAGGGGATTGTTTTTTTTATATTGCATAAAAAAAAATCTTCCACCAAACACACAAGAAAAAAAGAGTAGAAAAAATTTAAAATGAATCTCATATAAAATTTGTGTTTGCTGAAAAATTGATTTTTTTATACAACGTAAGAAAAACAATCCACTTAATTTTGATAGTAAAGGAGTATGAACTGTAAGAACAGTAAAGATTTACTCCTTCTATACTTGATATTACCCATAAAAAAATAAACTACTGCATATATCATTGTTTACCCCGGAAAAAAAAGTGTAGAGAGAAACACTTCATCTTCCTAATAAATATCGTTACATTCTTTTTTTAAGGCTATGTTTGGTTTAAATTTTATAATAATTAATTTTGAAATAATAGATGTTGAAAGAATTATTTTAAAAAAATTAATTTAAGTTTAGAATGATATTCTAAAAAATTTAGAAGAGATTTTTTATTTAAATGATAAAGAAAAAAATCATTTTTAAAATATAAATATATGTATATATTTAAAAAAATTATAAATCTCATGCATAAAATTAATTTTACTCAGTAGAAAAGTTTAAAATTTTTACCCTCTTCAAAGTTCAAATTCAAATTTACTGACCGTAACGTAGATTTTGAGAACCCAAAATTATAACCAAACAGTACAAGTTACGGTGTAATATATATATATATAGAGGTAGGATACTTTGACACCGGTTTCAAATTTTAATTTTGACACCTTATCTGAGAGCCGTTAGATAAAAAAAATCAATGGTGTCACATGCTTGCAAATCAGAGTCGTTGATCTTTTTTTATCTAACGGCTCTCAGATGAGGTGTCAAAATTGAAATTTGACACCGGTGTCAAAGGATCCTACCTCATATATATATATATATATATATATATATATATATATATATATATATATATATATATTTTAAATTTCTTACAACGTAATTCTAGCGGTAACCTATATTGCATTGATACTTACCTAGGACATAATACGACACACTAATTTTAAAAGTATTAGATTTCAATATATTAGGAGATATTTTGATATTAAATAATATTTTTAATTTATGTAGTGTATATTATATTTAATATTCAATAATTTAATAAAAAAATAAAACTAGACGTATAATATTCATCAATTTTATAAAAAAACATAAGATGTAAATATTTACTATTATATTTTTAAATTGAAAATCTCGTATACACTCTAGTAAAATTTATTCAGTATCCACTTTTAATTTTTATTATATCAATTCAGTAAAACATTGATCAATTTTTTCATGATATGTAATGAAATTTCAATATTAGAACCAGCAAATGTTTTAAAGTTCATCTTCCTTAAAACTTCCTTTCGGAATGGACCCTCTCAAACATGACCTGAGAAAATTTTAATGGTTTATAGATAAATCAATAGTAATGAAATATGAGAGAGAAAATTGATAAGATAAAGAGTAAAAAAAATGCTTTAAGTGAGACCCGCTTTTTTTTCTTTCTCTTCTCATTAGTATATCCCACCTATTTTTTATGTATTGCAAGAAATAAAATTATCTTATATAATATTAGAAATATTTTTCCAAAATAAAATAAAATTAACCATTAGATTTATCCATAAATCATTGATATTGTTTATATATATATATATATATATATATATATATATATATATATATATATATGGTCCATCAGATGTCTTGTTGCAAGATATTATGCACCTGTCTGTAACTATGTACTAAGGGTAATACATAATTATAATATCAAAATTATTTTTTTTTTCTTCTCCACGTCAATAATTTTAATATTTTAACTATGTATTATGTTTAGTACATAATTAAAAAAAAGTTGCAAGACAAAAAATTCATTCCTACAACATAATACTTATATTTTCCGCGTATATATGGAAAAACAAGTATCATGGTATATGATAATTCTTATATGAGAAAAATATTTATCCTTTTAAAGAATATAAGTTTTTGTCATTTTAGATCCTAACCATTGATTTCCGTCAACCAACAGTTATAATTTATTGCGAATTACTAATTAATTAAGTTTAACATAATAAATTATAACCGTTGATTGACGAAAATCAACAGTTATAATCTAAAATGACATAAAATTATATCATTTAAAATGACAAATATTTTTCCCTTCTTATTTAATGCTATAGAGACAATCATTGTGGAATCACCATTTTTAAAATAAAAAGAAGAAAAAATATAGCACAAGTATATGTTGTGTAGGAAACTTAACTTTTGTCATGCAATATGACAAATGGAAAAGCAATACATGTATATATTTAAGAAATCGCTTTTTCTATAATAATGTAGATAATTTATCTACATTGAGTCCAAAACGATGTCGTTTTAAGACGGAAGTCAAAGTATTTTTGTAATTATAATTTATTTCAGGATTATAATAGTCTTTTTTATTATAATTTTTTAATCCAAAATGACGTCATTTTGGGAACGAATATAAATAATTTATCTACATTCATGGTATAAACATTAAAGCCTATATATAATTACGGAACTTAAAAAACAAAGGAAGACCTAGCTACGTGTCATACGGGGGGAAAACAAAGCCTTAAAATTATTCCTAACTAAAGGCATGCAGTCCTAGTGTGAGGATGGTCACAGATGTGAACGTTCCAATCCTGAATTTCTATATGAGAAGCTAGCTAGTCTGCCACTGAATTGTCTTCTCTATGTGTGTGAAACAATATGACTAACCATGACCGTTTGAGAATTGAACTAATCCTATTAATAAGAGTAGCTAAAGGTCGGTGATCATCGCATCCTGATTGAATGAGCTTCAGAGCCCATTTGTTCCGCCTTTCACAAAAAGTAGTTTTTATTTCTTTTTTATCTTAAAAATATTTTTTATAAAAGTTAAAGTTATTTATATTTTTATAAAAATATTTAGTTTTTGAAAAATAAATATTTAGCTTTTGATTTATGCTTTTTTTAGAAATTAAAATTTTTAGCTTATAAAAAAATAAATTTTTGACTTTTTTTTATAACTTCTGTTTTTTTTTAAAATCAGACATCCAAACGAACTTAGAGTGAAAAGTGTTTTTTTTCCTTAAAAAAAAGTAATTTTTAGAGAAAAAAAAGTCTATCCAAACGGACCTTTAGTGCCACCATTGAATCCCCTTGAAGACAGAGTCATTTGAAGCCTCTATCCCAAGCTATTCAATAACTCATATGGTCATGTTAAATGACATTTATTCCCCTAATCTTCGGTCTATCAAAGATGTTCATTCTCTCTTTCTTTTATTTCTTGGATTCACCCTAGTTAAGAACAAAAGAGAGAAAGAAATACTCGAGCGCAATTGTGTTTGGATAAGATTGCTCTCCCTCATTTAACTATTGCTAAGCATGAAATGGACTTGGGCTTTCTGTAGATGAAAATCTAGAGAGGACAATATATTCCTAGAAAATTTAGTATGGTGGAACCAAATACTCATGGTCCAAAACATTTCAATATCCTACTTAGCCCAATATACTAACAAAGAAATCCAACCCTTTTCAACGGTCTACTTACTAAGCTACTAGTTCTCTCATTACACTAGAGTTTTTATTTTTTTGGGTTTTTTCTGCAACTCAAACTTAATTTGATAGAGTTGTGTGAAAATAAATAAACAAGTACGTACTCCTTGATAAATTGAGAATTTTTATCACAATTGTATGAAGTTGAGTAACAGAGATGAATTACTTAAGTCAAATTTGCTTATTCGGGTAGAAACAATTCAGATATAGCAAATACTAAAATTAATTTATTTAATGCATATTTGGATCCTCTCTCTTCTTATATGCTAAAGCTATGACAAACAGGATTTTACAAAAGCTTTTATAATAATAAAAAATTGTTTTTTTTTATATAACGAAGAAAAAAGCCAAAAGCTTATAGGAGGGGCTTTTTTTAAGCTCTTATCAGCTTTTCTTGAAATGGGGTTTGGGCTTTTAAGTAATTTTTAAGATAAATTTTTTATTTAATCACGAAACAACTTCTAGATTTTTTTTAAGTTTTTTCTTTTAACTTTAGCTTAAAAGTAACTTTTTGCTTTAAAAAGAGATGATCCAAACATGATTTTATTAATGCACCGATCAACAGGCTCAGTCAAGATTGTCACACTTTGTATCTATGATAGAGATAGTGATATGAACTTATCATAATGGAGATCAATGATGCACGGACACGGACACAGGACACGGGACTCGACACGACACAACACCCCGACACGTTAATTCTAAAAAATGCTAAATTTTGACACGTTGGGACACGTTTTGATATTAAATAATATTTTTAATATATATAATATAGTTTACATTTAATACATATAACAACTTATAATAACTCATATACTAATCAAATATTCAAATTTCATAACATAATTATTAAAAAAAAATAGAACATCCGAAGAGTGTAAAGTGTAAAAAATAGAAAAATTATTTTACTTATGATTACACACAGTTCAATTAAAATATTTTTTTTTTTGTATTAAGTAATTGAATTACTTTTAATTATTAAAGTTTTAGCGGAAATTCATGCATGTTCCCACAACAAAATTGTATTTGAATAATAAGTTTAGTGATCTTTATTAGTTGATTAGGAAATGCTATAGATCTTCAACTAGGGATATAACCTTAAGTAATTCATCTGATTTTACAATTGTGATAAAAATTCCTTTGATTTCTACACAACTTCAAAAATTAGTTGATTACACACAGATCTCTCTCTCTCTCTCTCTCTCTCTCTCTCTCTCTCTCTCTCTCTCTCTCTCTTCTACTTCCCAAAACCCAGAGCTTCAATAAATCTGTGTTAACATTTTACACTCCAAACTAACATCAATATCACCACCACCTTTTCCTCTTCCATTTCCCTTTCATTTTCTCTCCATCTTCAACATGAAGAAGCGTTCTTTTCTTTGCTGATGAGATCTTCCACAATGCCAGATCCAACCCTCCTGCTTTCCTTCATAATAGCGACGTCCTTTCACCTCTTCCACCGACTCTGAAGAAGCTCTTCGTCGAGAAGCGAAATAGTTTTCCCTCAGAATTAAAGGATGGAAAATCGACGTCATCGACATTGGAGGTGGTAGAGCTGGTTGAGGCTTCCAATAACGAGAGGTGTAAGAAGAGCAACTCCACAGAATTCTCAAAGCAACTGAGATTCCAACGAGAGCTGAACTCGCGAAGCAACAGCAGTGACAGCAAGGACGTTTTCATTTTCTTGAATCCTCCGGCACCGGAGCCAGTACTGAGGTCCAACGACGAGGCTAATAATAAAAAGAAGGGAAGACCAGCAACCGACGACGAAGAGAAGAACAGCTTCAATAAACCAGCTTTCGAACTCGTCCTTATGTAGTTTTTAATTTTTATTAGTAATTTTATTTCTTTTTTATAAAAAAAATATCAAAATGTGTCCCAAAACGTGTCCACATCGTTGACCGCGTGTCGGATTCGGTCAAATTCGCGTGTCCCACTAGTCAACGTGTCCCAAAAAGTTGACTGCGTGTCGGAACGCGTCGGTGTCCGACACGCAAATTTCTCCAAGAATCGCGTATCCGTGTTTCAGAGATGGAGATTATCTAAGACATCCTATTAACAGTTGTATTAATTTTCAACATAATTTTATCCGAGTTAAGCATGGTGCAGAGTTAAGCACAGTGCAAAACAGTGATCGACAACCTACTTAATATTTTCTATGCAATCTTATATTAGACGCAGATAAACACAATTTAAGATAGACAATCAAGGAGGTAAAAAATAACTTAAGGTGTAGATACCATTTTTGTGAACACCACCTCCAATATAACTCAACAGTGAAACACAAATAGGTATTGCATACCCAAAATATACTTGAGTCACACTAACCTACTTCAAATCCTAATTCAAACTTGTTCATAGCATTCTAATTCTAATGTTGTACCATATCTATAGTATGGGATTTCAAATTCCATCATGCATGCTTCATGGAAACTTTTAATTTGTTGTCGATCAGATTTTTGTAGCATTATGTAACAATAGTATCTCACATGCCCAAGTATTAGTAATTCTAGAATATTCTACACATAAGTTGTTAGGATGTTGTGTAACAACCCTTAGAGGGTATATGTAGGCATGAATTGGATAGTAAAAGCAAGCAAGAATTCTCAAAGAATTTCCCTCTCTTCTATTCTCTCTTCCTATCCTCTGAAATAATCTTTTCTCCTTCTATTATCTTTCTCTGTAATCTTCTATTCTCTTCCTATTATTCTTTTTTTTTTTTTACAGATCTAGCTAAATGATCTGTTACAATTGTGCTTTCATCGAGATACTCTTCCTCCATAGCTAGAAGTAGCATTCATCCTTTTCCACAACAAATCTTTGATCCCCAACCCCACCTTTCAACCTCACCTTCCATTACAGTAAGCTTGGATAATCTTGCGGTAGACCTTAGTGCTGCTTTTAACCTATTCATTACAAACTCACATGCTGACTTTGCAAGGTTTAGCGCCGAGATGCATGCTAACTTCGCAAAGGTCAGGGCATCAATGCATACCACCAATTTTTTTGGCCGCGTGCCAGTTTCGTACAGTGCTTTTGCTGGCTCTGTTACTTCAAACCCTGGAACCAATCCAGAAAATCAATAGGTCGATCAAGAGGTAGTAGATCTTCCAAAGCATCAAGTGGCTCTATATATCATCTCACATATTTGAAATACAGTATTAAAGGTTTAATTGAGGATTAGAGGATTTATTTAATGAAAATCCTGAAATTCGGGTGAAAATATACATGAAGGGTAAAATGGTAATTTGGCAAAATAAAGTAATCCTAAATTGTGAAATGATATAATTAGATATTATTAGGGGAAAATAATGTTAGATTTGGGTTTAGAACGAAATTTGGAGTGGATAGACATTTTTCAGGAAAATTGATGAATACGGATTTTTACCTTATAAAATAATGCAGTATAATTTTTCCGGGAAACTCAAATGAGATTATTGTTCTATGATTGGAATTAGGTCAAATATCTAAGTCATTAATTATTAGAAAATTCAAGAAGGATAATTAATGTAATTTGAAAATTAGATATTTTGTAACTTTAAACAAAAGTCAAATAAGGTGGCTAAGCTTTAATTACTCTAGAAATTAGCCTATTCAGGCTTGATTTCTTCATTCTTTTCAAGAGCTTGGCCAAACCCACCATAGCCAAGAAGCTTAGATTTACAACTTTTTATTTAGTCACCAAATCAAGAAACTTTCAACATGAAAAATGTTAGAAATCCTTTGGTGATCAAAATCTTATAAAGAAATCCTTGAGAAAGTGAGTGAGTGAAGAGATCATGAGCCATGAAGGTGGCGGTTTTGTGATGAAAGAATGGCCATTGTTGGTGGTGTGAGTTACTTCGAACCTTGTATATTACTCTGTTGAAGCCTAGGAACTCATTGGTGGTAAGATTTCTCACTTTCATCTACTCTTTTATATGGATCAAAATTTTGGGCATAAGTGTGATGTGTTGTTGGTGGGTATAGTTGGAGAGGTTTAATGGCTATGTTCCTTTGGAATTTAATGTTCGTATGGAAAAATAATCGGTAGAAATCCAATAAAAATGTAAGTGATTGTGTTAGGACACTTAGACAAATTTTCAAGGATGGAAAGATTTATGACTTGTAAAGGATGTTATTGAACCCGATAGTGCAGTGTTGACAGTTTTAAGGAATTAACTTACGACGAGCGTATCCGGAGTTATAAAAATTCAATTGAGGTGTGTGATACCTTGTTGGAAAGCTAGAAGAGTCTAGTTTCACATATTAAAAGATGAGAATTTATGGACATGTAGTCCATCTGCAGTTTTAGAAAAACTGAGGGAACCTCAAGCTTGTAAAATGTCAAATTGTGTAATTAAGCTTTGTTGGTGTTGGGAACCACCTAGCAACTTTGAATAGACTTTGTATGATGTTAAGCTAGAATATTTATGTTTCAGCAATAGTTTTGAGTTACGATCATATTTTGTAAAATGTCTAATATGGGTGTTTTAAAAGTGCAAGATTTACTCCAAACAATATTAAAATGAAATTTTTTTCCTATATTTCTAAATGAACTGTTGCGATTGTAACTGCGCTTAATATCATAATTGATGATAACATAACTGCATGCATACGAGGTGTTACACTCTGTTCAGTCGCTCTTACTTTGTTCCTGCCAGCTTCGCCAAGGATACTCCGCCTCAGATCCCAACCATTATGGCACGATACAGTCTTAATGCATTGATTCCATTTCATAAGGAATTCCAGATTTCCTTAAACACAACGTCAAACATAGCCCCAGCTATACCTACTCTTGTCGATATTATGGGACTTTCGCCATTCCCTCAGGCCCCCCACCACGGTATCCTTGTTGATCCACAAGATCAGCACATCATTCCTTCTTTGTTACACCCTGAGTGAGTTGCTAGTAGATTGATGGCTACAGGTTGTGCGTCTGTGAGGCAAGCCCAAGCGAGGTGAGATGTCAGCTCGGTGAGGAAATTAGGTTCGGGTTCTCATGAATTTTGGCTCGCTGCTGTTCTACCTCCACCAGCGAATCCACCCTGGGTTCCAAGAATCGATTCCTCATCACAATCAATGGGGTTCAGGAAAATGGTTTCTGGCAGATCCAAGCAAGTTTTCCCCGATCAGGCTTCTAGTGTGACCAGTGGTTAACATATTTGACATATCACAAAAAGTCTTCAATCTTGAGTCAGAATGATTAATAAATTTGACACTTTCACAAACATTTTTATTGATACCATTGATCTGCCTAAGACCATGTTGCACTAGCAAATTCAATATATGAGCACAACATCTCACACGAAATAGTTGTCCACCAAGGACTAAATTAGTGTTTCTTGCTAATGTGCTTTTCAAATTTCTTACACAAACATCATTATAGGCTGCATTGTCCACAGATACTGAAAATATCTTATTTTTAATTCCCCATAATTGCAGACATTTAAAAATTGCATTTGCGACATCAACTCCACGCCTTAGTGGTGGAACCTTAACAAAACTCAACACTCGCTTTTGCAATTTCCATTCTGAATTAATAAAATGGCCAGTGATGACCATATGTTCAGCTATTTGGTGACTAAACTTCCACATATCAGTGGTTATACTGATCTTTTTCACACCCATCAATAAAGCCTTTATACTTTTCTTTTCTGCCTCATATAATGCAATACAATCTTTTCTTGCAATAATACGCGAAACTTTCTCAAATTCAGCATTCACAAACTTAAAGGCCCACATCCAAACATCGTCCTCCACAATACTGAAAGGATACTCGTGAATCATAATTGCAATTGCAATAATTCCCCTTAGATGTAGGCTGGAATGATAAAGTGGTCTGCTTCTACACGGATTGGTCCAATTTCCTATTCAAGCAATTTTGTGAATGCCTCATTAGATGACTAGTGCTACCTTCAATTCCCCCAGTTGCAAATATTTGTTTACAGTAGTTACAAACTGCTTTACGCCCAACATTAGGAATGTCCATTTCATGGAAATCATTCCAAATTGTAGAAGTTTTTCGCCTCTTTTTCACCAATCTTGGATCTTCAGATTCTTCACCTTGTGGGACTGGTTCATTGCTTCCATCTTGATTATAAGCCATCTGTTTGAAAATGAAAATGCATTTGATGTTATATCAAAATTCTATATTCAAATCATGCAATGTTTATGTTTAAAAACTAGCATTGTTCTCACCAGATTCAACAACAAGAATGGCTAATTGAAGAGGGTTGATGATGGCACAAAATTGTTTGACTGCAAATGCCTCCCAAGTTAGAAACCGTAAATGTACCATGCAAATAGCGTCCACAAATATTGTTAGCTATATAATAATGTGAAAGAGAATATGGGTATGCTTCCGCCTTTAGCTCAGCCTATAACTATCAACTTAACAAATATAAAAAAAAATCTCTTTTGGGTCCCTAACAAAAAACACGGTTCTCACTTTAGTCCCTTACAAAAAAAAATAGTCGTCTGGTCCCTATGAAATTTAAAGTGGACTCATTTTAGTCCTTTTGATTGAGTAATGTGAGTGTTTTTTGAATTTGTGAGGGACCACTATTTCAATTAAATGTGTCTACTTTGAATTTCGTAGGAACCTCAGGACTAAATTTTTTTTTTGTAAGGGACTAAAGTGAGGACCTTGTTTTTTGTTAGGGACCCAAAAAGAGGCTTTACCCTATAAAAAATGACTAAACTACTAGAAGTAGTTAACAACAAATTGAACATAATAATTAAATAACATAAACAATAGTATAATATTAACAAACGACATAACTAATAAAATACAAGTAAATTACATAAAGAATTAGTGAATTCAAAAACTTTTTTTTTGGTGAACGTGAATTCAAAAACTTACTAAATGATAAATGGGAATGACATAAACATATTTAAATTAATTATTAAATAATAATTAATAACAGATAACGAATATATATATATATATATATATATATATATATATATATATATATATATATATATATATAACGAATATAAATATATATAACGATATAATAAATGGATGTATTTGTATAGTACATGACAAAAACTGATTTGTTAATATAGGAAATGTCTCGGGTACAGTACAACACACACACACACACACACACACACATATGTGTATATATATATATATGGTATATATATATATATATATATATATATATATATATATATATTGAGTTGTACAGTACAACAAATATATATACAATTTGTCATGTTGTTATTAACAAAACATAACAACAGATAAATTGATTTATACAATACAACATAACAACTTGTACTAATGTAAACAATCAATAATAAATTAAACCTATATACAAAAAAATAACAAAAAAGTCTCGGTTGACAAGGATAGTATCAGAGAACAAGGATAATAATAAATGGTTGAACTAATAAAAAAATCAACAATAATATTTACTATTAAATAATAAAGCGTATGGATGGCGTATATCAGAGACAAACGAATCAAACCTTATGGATAGGTCTAAGAATTACTCATTGACTAATTCCACGAGATCGATTTCAGAGACATATGTCAGATAGCAACTTGTGCCCTAGTCCCTAGAGAATAATGAAGATACTCGTTATATGCAATAAAGTCTAGTGTGAGTCTATGACCTTGGGCTATATCGCAATTGGTATGGAACCGGTGATAAAAAAAACGAGGCCGAATAACTGGGCTAGCCTGAAAGCTCACGAGCCAGGCTTGTTATAGTAAGATTTCGGCCCAATTAGTAAACAAATTTTTTAAAACAGCCTAAACCTAATCTGTTAACTAAAAAGGCTGGGCCAGGCTGGAGGCCCCTATAGGCCGGGCCGGCCTAGTTTCATCCCTAGTGACCACTATCAATTTCCAAACTCATGTTTTCATTGCCATTATTTAACCCTCATTCGCAGCAAAATGGCGAGGCATGGTCATTAGGAAACAAGATGCGGTTCAACGAGATGCTGGAGTTCGAGTGGGTGATAAATTAGGTAGCGTTGATTGGACCATCTCATTGTATCCTCGTACTGTCTCGTTAAACTTTTATAATTTTTCACTATTGGCATTTGCAAGCGAAGGAGTCATAGGAGCCCAACAAATTTGGTATATTCCTATTGCCTTAATGGATTGTCTTAATTTTTTGTCACTGAAATACAAGGTCAGCATTCAGAAATATTTCACAACTCTCTTGGATTTGTGTCAACCCTTCATGACAGGGTGTATGTTATCCTTACCTAACATATTTTTCCCAAAAATATTTCTTGTATTGTTATGCTCGCTGGATCTTTCTATATTATCGCATGAGATATCTAGAAATAAAATGTTATTTACTACTCTCCTCAGTCTCCTGCTTAATGTTGGAATAAATGAAGTTTACTATCTCAACAAGCAAATATTGGGAGTGAATTTGATCACTTTCAATAGGAGAGGAATACTCATAAACTTGACAAATATGCATCAACTACATGTAGTAGACTTTCCCTTTAAGGAATTGCCATAAGAATGCCTTGAATTAGCTCTTTTTACAATGGAACGTGAAACCTTGTGGTTCAATATATCTTTGCAATTGGTAGCTGAAGATTTATCTATGGGGTTTATTAATCTCATGTTACATGAAATAATATTCTCATGTGGGTGACATAAATAGTGGAGTCCATAATTTAAAAAAAAAAGAAAGAAAGAAAAGAAATAATTGGCATAAAATTCTATGGGTGTATGGCATAAGATAACTCTCTTATACAACACGAGGTTATTATTTCCCTTTATCTATTGCATATATTTAGTTTTCTTCAATTATGAAGCAATTTCAACCTCGGCAAAAGATGGTTGTTGTTAGAGCAATTGGCTTAGAAAAATCTATTCTCTTAACAGATTTTTAAGAGAAGTTCCAAATACTAAGAGAACATTGGCGAAGTATACAAAGCTTGTGCATGTTTCTCAAACAAGGATACAAACAATTGCTCATACTTTTTCCCAAAATAATGACATATTTCTTTTGGTTGATCCATTTAATGTTATAGATGCACCTACTGCCACAAAATTGTGTGATGAATACATCATGGTTATTCTTTACAGTGATGAAACTGAGACGCTCATATGTCCCTACGTTATTGCTCAATGTATCATCTTTAACCCAGGTGGTAAAGCAACTCAACCTCGTGGACGATGTTGGTTTGAAGGGGGATAGAATGTAACAATAGTATCCAATATTAGTAATTCTAAAATATTCTACACATGAGCTGTTAGGGTGTGTGTTGTATATATAACAACCCTTGGAGTGTATATATACGCATGAATTGGATAATGAAAGAAAGCAAGAATTACCTAAAAATTTCCCACTTCTATTCTCTCTTCCTATTATCTGAAATCATCTTTTCTCCTTCAATTATCTTTCTTTGTAATCTCTTCTTTTTACAGATCTAGTTAAAGGATCTGTTAGACATTAGTAATTTAAGAAAAAAAATCTACAAATCTTCTATTAACAATTGTCCATAATTCGACCATTTTTAATTAGAAAATTCTGTCACAAGTTGACAATGACATGAAGAGAGATCCACATTGAAGACTAAGACGAGATCACCATTAGAGACATTTGTAGTCCTTCTTTTTCAAGATTAATTCATGATTTTATTCTTTTTATTAAATTGATATGTGTTTTCATGAGTAATTATATTCCTTCTTTGCTAGGATAAAGATGTTACTTTGTTTGATATAAGTTCTGTTCTATTTTTTTAATAGGTAATTTTTTTTTAATTCAATTGAACGTGTTATATTTGTTTTTAAAGCTTTTACAAATTCGACACTCATACATTAATTTTTTTTTGTGTGTAGGAAATTGAAAGATTTATGCAGACTTAGGGAGATTATTTTGTGCTCAAGGAGCACTTGGTGGGATGGATGAGAGACAGAGGAAAAAAAGAGATTGAAAAAAAAGGAGAGAAGAGTTTTTTTTTGTCCAAGTGTCACTTTCTTAATCCGAGAACCACAAACACTAGGACCATTAAATTTTTTTCCATGGACTTGAACCATCGATAAACACCATATTTCAAAAAAAATTTATACAATTTAAAAAAGTTTTTCCTATGAGCTTTTAGTTTTTGATATTTTTTTCATTAAAAAAAGCTCTTTTTATTATAATAATTTTTGTAAAAACATATTGGCTTAACTTGTGTTGGAGAAGAGAAACTACAAATAAGAATATCCAAACCAGCGCTTAGAAATATAATGACAAGACTCTGAACAGCTGGCTTGCTACGTTTAGACTAATTAATCACACCTGGCCAAAATATCTAAGTTGGTTAACAAATGTAAGTTGCTGCCAAAATATGAAATAATTTTTTTTTTTGAATTACAAGGAAAACAGAAAAAGACAAACTAATCACTAATCCATCTAGGCACCTCAGTGCCTATACAATCATTCTCCAATAAACTCCTGCACCCTAGTGGGGGACTAACCAGCCAAAGGACTTCCCAACTTGGAAGCACACTATAAGTACCCAGCCAATCCGCCAACTGATTGCCTTCTTTATAGACATGGCTCAGCTCCAGCTTCCAACATTTAGACATAAGGATTTTGATTCTATTCACAATCTCAAAACAGGGATGTGAGCTATTACATCCCTCTTCCACCAAATGGAGAGCCATCTTCGAATCACACTCCACAATAACCTGCTTGAAACCGGACTCCCAAGCCCAATCTAAACCTGTATATATTCCCCACAATTCAGCTAAAAGCACAGAGCCTGGCCACAGTTTCCTTACAAAGCCCATAATCCAATGGCCCCATTCATCCCTTATAACTCCCCCACAAGCAAGTCTATTACCATCGTCCTTACAAAATCATCAGAGTTAATTTTGATCCACCCACTAGAGGGGCCTTCCATCTAACCAATATCTCTTTGAATTTAACTAGAGCCAGTCCAGCTTCAGATAAGACTTTCGCAGCCAATAGAACATCACCAATAAAAACAGATACCTGGAAGAACAACTCCTGGGGAGAGCATCTTTTATCATTGAATATCAAGTTATTCCTCTCCTTCCATATGTACCAGCAGATAACTCCAAATTTCACACTCCACTCTCCATTGTGCTGCCTCTTTTTTATGTTATCCAGAATCCAATCAGTTAGGCTCAAGCTGAGAAAAGCATTCAATCCATCTCTGTCCACCCATAGCTTCCACACTTCCTGAGCCCATGGACATCTCCTGAAAATGTGATCAGCATCTTCCAAAGGGAACTGACATCTAGGACAAGCAGCTGCCTCTGTCATATGCCTACGCCGCCTCTCTGCATTAGTGAGCAACCTGTTACCAACAAACAACCAAAGAAATAATTTGACACGTTGGGGGCCCTCCCATTTCCAAACCAACTCCCAATCCACAAAATTAGATGTGATAGTCCGAGCAGTCAAAGCCCTGTAAGCTGAGCTAACTGAAAACATTCCAGAGCTGGAAAATTTCCAATTAACCTTATCTCGACCCTCACTGCTGGAAGAGGGAATTACATCAGCAATAATTGATAGAACTTCATCCGAAAGATAAGGACTGAATTTATCCCATTCCCACTCTCCATTAGTAACATATTCAGCTACCTTTCAATGTTGAAACTCCTCAGGGAAACTGACAGAGACCTTATCTAACAGATTACCATCACATGGCAACCAATGGTCTAGCTAGAACCTGGTAGATTCCCCATCCCCAAGGGAAATTCTAGTACCTTCCTTGACTACCTCCCAGGAATTTTGTATGCCCCTCCAAGTATTAGAGACATTCCTACAGCAATTTAATCTAGGCATAAGATCATCCCCCACTTTATATTTGCTGCACAGTACCTTGGCCCAAAGATCATCCCTGTTAGCTAGCAAACCAAACCCCAACTTCATAGAGAAAGCCTTGTTAACATGGTTCTGCTCCCTAAAGCCCAGGCCACCTTCTTTTTTTGGTCTACAAATCTTCTTCCAGCTCACCAAATGGGTCTTCCTATGCTCCTTAGTAGAGCCCCAAATAAAACTCCTAGTTAATTTCTCAATCTCAGAACATATGCCACTAGGAACAACAACTGACTGCATAGCATAGGAAGGTAAGGCTTCCAGAACAACTTTTGCAAGAACAGATCTCCCAGCAAGGGAAAGGGAAGACTGGTTCCAGCTGGACAGTCTTCTGTGAACCCTATCCAGGACAAATTTAAAAGAATTCTTAGTAACTCTTTTATGATGGAGAGGTACCCCTAGGTACTTGCCCAAATCAGCAGTGATCCCAACTCCCAAGGACTCACTAATCTCACTGGATCTACTAACATGGACATTTTTGGAGAAAAACACCCGAGTCTTTTCACTACTAACTTTCTGGCCAGAAGCTTCAGTGAATACCTTTAAGACCTGGTTAATCACATGAGCTTGTTCAATGCTAGCTTCAACACATATGATTAGATCATCAGCAAAAAACAAATGTGAAATAGGAGGAGCACCCTTTCTCAGGATAATAGGCTTCCAAGCACCAATATCCACTGCCATATTAATGAGATGAGAGAGTCTCTCAATACACAAAACAAAGAGATAAGGGGAAATAGGATCCCTTTGCCTTATACCCCTGCCAGGTAAGAACTTACTTGTAGCTACTCCATTCCATAAAAGGCTTAAGGAAGAAGTGGATATACAACTGAGGATTAACTGAGAGGTAGACTCAGGGAACCCAGCATCCTTCAAAGTATCCAACACAAACTTCCAACTAAGCCTATCATAGGCCTTTTCTAAATCCACTTTGATCATCATCTATCCTTTGTTTCCTTTTCTACTACGCATGGAATGGATGACTTCCTGAGCTATGATGATATTATCAGTACCTTGCCTCCATTTTATGAAGCTACAATGGTTTGGAGAAACAATTCTAGGCATCAAATTTCTCATTCTTTCAGCTAAAGTCTTAGTGATAGCTTTATAAATCACATTGCAAAGGCTGATTGGGCGAAAATCCTTCATGCTACTAAGACTATCCTTCTTAGGAATAAGACATATCAATGTACCATTAATATCTTTCACCTTATCTCTCAGCAATTTGCTTATACACTTGGAATCCCATTGGCTATGAAATAAGATAACACTCAATCCATCTGGACCAGGAGCTTTAAATTTGCCCATCTTAAAAATAGTCTTCCTTATTTCTTCCTTACTAGGAATAATAGACAAAGCTGCTCTGTCTCCATCAGACAAGATAGGGAACATATGCTGAATAGGGAAAGAACCATCACACTCCTCATCCATTCTAAACAGATCCTGATAGTAGGAGATAGCATATGGACAAGCTCATCAGAATCAGTGATCCACCTCCCCTGGTCATTCTGAAGAGCAACAATGCTATTAAATCTTCTCCTTGCCACTGTGGAAGAGAGTGAAAAAACTTAGAGTTTTTATCACCATATTTTAACCATTGAATTCGAGACCTTTGGAACCAAGTCAATTCCTCACAAAGAAGAATAGATTGCAGCTCCTTCCAAAGAGATTTTTGAAGAATCTCCAAGTTATGATCATAATAACCAGCTCTGTAACTCTCCAACCCCTTCAACCGAGAATAAATTCTGTTTTTCTGAATCATGTTCTTCCTAAAAACATTCTGGTGCCAGTTTTTAGCTACAGTCTCAAACTTGTTCCTAGCTGGGATTCACCCCTCATTATTCTCCCAACTATCCTTGACCAGATTACCGAACTCTGGGACAGTGAGCCAAGCTGCAAGAAATCTGAAGCTTCTAGAGTAATCCCTAGGCCTAGCCTCATCACCATTTGCCACCAGAATAGCTCTATGATCCGAATCAAAGAAAGGCAAATGAGATACAAATCTATTAGGCCAGGCTAGGTTCCATTCTTCATTAGCACAGGCTCTATCCAAACGTTCTTGGAGTCTACCCCTCTTCCAAGTGAAATCAGGTCCTTTGAAACCCAAATCAGAAACATTGCACCCAAAAAGACACTGTTGCAACTCAGACATACTACTCCAACAGATCTCCTTACCTCCTATCTTCTCAGAGCAAGATAAAATGGAATTAAAATCGCCCATCAACAGCCAAGGGATGTCCACCAAGAGGCTTATGGAAATTAATTCTTCCCGAAGGATTCTCCTCTCAAGTCTCCTAGGATTACCATAGATGAATGTAATGAAGTCAGTCTTCAGAGAGTCAAGATAGTGAACCCTTGTATGCACAAATTGGTGATGAGTCTGTAACACATCCAGTTTCACCTTTTTCTCATCCCAGAGCAACCACACACCCCCTGAGAAACCCACATGATCCTGTCTGAAATGGCTCGAAAGCCCCAATTGGTTGATGATCCTATCACCTCTAGATCCACCAACTCTAACCTCCAGCAAAACCAAAACACTGACTTTAAACCTGTTATTTAGATCTCTAATAAGGGGAGGGAAGCTTCTCTTCCCTACCCCTCTACAATTCCAACATAAAACAGACATGAAAATTAATATTAAAAGAAAAACAAAACAAAACAAAACAAAAGGTACGACTCCAAAGCCATACCTAGGCACTCAAGGAAGAGGAGCTCCCCACCAAGGAGGGAGGAATATCAAGCACCAAACCATGCTGTTTAGGAGAAGTAATCCCCAGGGAATTCTGCCCAGCTACACTCAAGCCCTTCTTAGCTGCCATGCTGTTCCCATCCTCAACAAAATCTCTTACATCCAAGGTCCCTTTACTTCTAATCCTGAATTTACTGGTCCCTTTGGGTTGGCCCTCAATCCCAGCATTCAGAGGAATATTCTCAACACCTGGCTTCTTTAGAATGGCCTTGGGCTGGATCTTGGCTCGCTCCTTAGGATCCCTAGTTACATTCCTCTTTGCCGGATGATCAGGAGATTTTAAGCTCTTTTGAGCTTTCTCACCAGAAAGAGCTTCCTCCTTAACAGCCACACAGATCCTAGGATCAGTCACTTTAGCTGGAGGAGAACATACAGCAGGCGGACTGATGTCAGAATTAACCACCCCTGAGACTTTGGGTGGGCTTCCTACAGACAGATTCACCCCTATAGACTTAGTGTCCTGTACCACCGCCTCATGAAAATCCTGCTTGACTGGCTTGGCTTTCAACTTACGACTTCTAGCCTGCCTCTAGACAACCATCCAGGTACCAAATGCTTCCCCCTGATTCTCCTTGGTCACCTCACTCACAGGCTTGGCATTGGAAGGAACAACTTGCCCCTTACTGGACTCTTCCACGGTAGTCTGAACCTCTGGAGCTTGGTCCGCTGGGCATTGATCCCTCCTGTGGCCATACAAGCCACACTTGAAGCAGACGAGGTGTAATCCCTCATATCCAACATGATAGATCTTGCTCCCTATGGTAAACTTCGAAAGGAAACTCTTTCTCAAGTCAACTTCTACACAAATTCGAGCAAATTTGCCTCTCTCTGTGATAACAGCATCACCCAATTCATTTTTTCGAAGTGAATTTCGATCCACCTTCAGCGTTCTACCAAAGAAATTCCCAATTCTCCATAGGTGGCGAGGTTTGTACACCTCAATGGGCAAACCCGGAATCCTAATCCAAACAGCAACTTTCCTAAAATCCTCATCATAAGGATCAAAGAGTGGCCTCCAACGTTGAACAATGACATAGTGATCATTCACTATCCACGGGCCCTCTTCCAGCACATGACGATAATCATTGTCATCTTGGAATCGAATAAGCAGATATCCATTATCTAAATCAATCAGCTCATAGGAACTTACCAAACACCATAGCCTCACAAGTCTGGACATTAGGAATCTAGCCCCAATCCGCTTCCCTAACATCTTGATGATGAGAGCCTTCCTCCATTGTTCACAATCACGCTTGTGTTCCTCTACGGGAATAGTGTAGCGCGGGCAGAGTGGATCATCAGGAAGGACCTAATTAATCCCCTCCAACAGATCAGCCTCTTCTTCTTCCTGTTTCTGAATAGAGATCCAGTCCTCTTCGACGACATCCAGTTGACCTCCCAGACCATTTAAACGAAGGAGTTTATCCCTGTAAGTCACTACTCGAGGCTGGGTGCTGCACTTCAGATCCCCTTTTACTCTTTCCGGTAGCCCAGAAGCAACCGGTGAATTTTCAGAACCTCCATCTCCTTTGTCTTGCATGGTCTCATCCATGACTAGATCCTCCACAGCCTCACCCTTCGGCTTCTTCCCACACCGTAGCAAACGATCGTCTTCAGCTTGGCCTCTATTTCTAGAAGCCTTGACATCGTCCTCCTCCATCGAGTCCTTCGAGATCACAACCTCAGCTTCCATCGATAGCACAAAACACAAGAAACAGAATACCAGAACCCTAGCAGAGAGCAAGAAATCGCGCGCGTGGATTTACGCGCCCCAGGTAATCACAGGTTAACTATTAGTGAAATTTTATGAAATTTTGTCACAAATTCCTACGTCGCAAGTAAATTTCGTCACAAATTCCTACGTCGCAAGTTTATTTGTGACAAAATTTGATAATTTATGTTAAAAATTGTCATTTGTGACAAAATTTATGACGAAACTTTTCGTTACAAATAATTTTTTTCTTTTAGTAAGGATATATGTGGTTTATCCAAAATTTCTATTCTATCCTAAGAATCATAGACTTCAAAGGAGAGAATTGTCTCCTTCATAAGTCATTTACTCCTATATAGGAAATATAATTTCTCATGTTGCATGAGATAATTTATCTCATGCACATACAAAAAAGTATATGAGACCTACTAAGGAGAAGAAAAAGAAAGAAAATAAGTGGGTGTTATACTCTCAAGGAGAGAATGGTTCAAGAACTGGGAAGAGAGAGAAAACTTTATTCATATTCATACTGATAGCACTGTTACACCCTTATTTATACATGCAGTCAAGCTATATTGCAATACACGGAAAGCTATTGGTAACTAACTATATTTTGAACTAACTTCTAGCTTCTTCTACACGTCACAAAGACGACCTTGAATTAAGAACAACAATGGGTGATTGTATGGGACGATTGCCAATTCTCTTAGATGATGGGGTTAAGGGTGCTTCTGATCTTGTTCCAATATACTTCTTTAGTAACAAAATATGAAACATGGGATGTATTCGACAATCTTGGGGTAATGAAAGTCGATAAACCACGGGGCTAATAACCTCTGCAATAGGGAACATGCCGAAAAAATGTTTGGCTACCTTGTGATTGGATCTTCGAACCACGGATACTTGACGGTGATATTGCAACTTCAAGAGAACCAAATCACCAACTTTAAATGAACGATCAGAACATTTTATATTTGCTATAACCTTCATGCACTGTTGAGCTAGAGTTAAATGAGCTTTGAGATTTCTCAAAGTTCATTATCATCAATAAGAAGGGAGTTCAATGCCTCTACCCCCACTAATCCACGAGGATATAAGGGAATTTGAGGATGTAACTTTCCATATAACGCCTGAAATGGTGTCATTTTGATTGATGAATGAACTGGGGTGTGGTAATGAAGTTTTGTCTATGCCAATACAGTGTACCATCGATTGTTTTGGTCATGACAGTATGCACACAAGTATTGCTCCAAGTAGCGATGACCTCTGACTACCCATTCGATTGAGGATGATATGTAGTACTCATACGTAATTTGGCACCACTGTATTCGAAAAGCTTATGCCAAAATTTAGTTTAAAAAATAGCATCTCGAGCAGACACCAGCGAATGAGGAAAGCCATATAACTTTACCACCATTTCAACAAACAATTGTGCAACCAGAATGTTGCGACTCACGGCAAGTGCACCGATCATACAAGTAATATAATGATAAAGTAGGATATCGTTCCCACGAGGATTAAGGTTCAAGCACTAATTCACTATCGCGACTTAAGTTGGACAATCAAAGTTGTATTTGGAAAGAGTTTGAATTTGAAATTTAAAATATTAAAACTAATTAATCGCAAGAATTTAAAAGCAAGAAATTAAAGATTTGAATGAACTAATGTAAAAGAACGTAACTAGGGTTTCGATTTCCTTCAATCTCTTTATTACGTTTGAATTCCTTCTTTACGTTAATCGTCCTTAATATCAATCTAATCGATTCTTTCTTATGTAATTAGGGCTCAATCCCTTGTTATCCTAAACCTTTACAGTCTTGCAAGAACCCTAGTTCCCCGGTTATTTCCCAAGAACGTAAGCATTAAGTTCAAGAACCTTAAAGATTACGCAAACTCTATGTCTATCCCTAGAATCATAAAGCGTATGATGAAATTATCAGATAAGGATTACACACCAACATTCCTATTGTCATGCATTTACCTAAGATCAATATATAAGATTCAAGCTCATATAAAGCATTAAAAACAGATAATTTCATTCATGATAAAAAGAAAAATTAACATACGAATTGTTCTAAGCATAATAAAGATCTTGAATTTCATCTAACCCTAACTACTTAAGAATCTAGCCAGACATAGCAATATCAAGAACGAAAGAAAATAGAAAAGCTCCCCCAAACTCCATAGATGATTGGTGAATCTTCAATATCCCCAGTGCAGACTTGATGTTGATCCGTCTCTGCCGCTCACGAACATGAACCGATGAATCTTCCGCGTTTCCTCTGCTCCGAACTACTACGAACTCTTTTTGAATGTCAAAAACTGATTAATTCTGACCCCAAATGTGTTTTTAAGGGCAAAGAATTCGTGCCCTAGGTGGACACCTCGAAATGAGCCTAAGTTGGGTTTCTGGGGCGCTTAAGCTTGAATCAGCGTGCTTAAGCCCCTAAGATTTGCATGGAAAATTAACGTGGCGCGCTTAAGCGCACTTTTCGAGCTGGAAATTCCTTCTTGCAGCGCGCTTAAGCCCAAAATTTGGGGCTTAAGCGCCCAAAGGCAGAGAACATTTGCGTATTTAGGAGGCTTTAGCTTCCTAATGGGGGCTTAAGCCTCCAAAGGCAGAGGCCATTTGCTCTTTGATTGGCATTTCTGGACTTCTAGGGGCTTAAGCCTCAATATGGGGGCTTAAGCCTCCTCTTCAACAACTTGATAATCTTGATTTTCTTTAGATAGATCTTCAAATTTTCTGGTTTGATCTTCATCTATCCATATCTTCATATTTGTTTCCTTTCATCTTCAAATCCCTTAAAAATAGCAAATATATAATAATTAATTCATATTTCATAAACTTCAAGATTTTATGTCAATAAACCCTAGATTTCACTTATTTGACTTGATAATTCATGTGATTTTAGTCCATAAAACAAGATAAACTAAAGGTTTATCACAGAACAACTGTGAATTTCCTAGGTAAGGGACTGAAATGCGCAAACTTGGTTAGACGATCAACTACAACCAATATCATCGAGAATCCCTTAGAAAGAGGGAGACCAGTTATGAAGTTTAGAGTGACATCTTCAAAGGCACCCTCAGGGATGGGGAGAGGTTACAACAGCGCTGTTAGAGGGGCATTGATAGGCTTGATACATTGACAAATATTGCAACTCAAGACAAAATCAAAGACATCTTTCTTCATATGTGGCCAAAAGAAATTAACTGATAATCAAACTAAAGTTCATAGCATACCAGCATGACCTCATGATAAAGAAGAATGGGCTTCATTCAATAAGACATCTTTAAGAGACGATGAGGACCCCAACAAGAAATGATGCTTGTGATATAGAATACCAGCTCTTCGTGAGATAGAAGGAGGCATCTTTTCACCTTTGTCTATACGTGAATGCAACACCACTAGTTATGGGTCCGATGAATTCTCAACTTTGATATGAGATAATATCTCAAAGAAGGGTTCGAATAAACTAACACAACATGCTCCAAGTAACACCGAATCATACTGACGAGAGAGGCTATCAACAACCACATTTATCGAACCTGGTTTGTATTCCACAGAGAAAGCATACTCCATTAGCTTAGAGACATATATATGCTGAGCAGGAGTTTGAATTGTCTGAGATAAAATCTTTTTGATACTTTGATGGTCTGTACATATTACGAAAGACACTCCTAACAAGTACAGACGCCAACGCTTCACAGCCTCAACAATGGCATAAAGTTCACACTCATAGGTTGATGCTTCTACCATGTGTGGACCATACTATCGACTGAAATACGAAATAAACTTTTCTTGTTGAAGCAAAACAAATCCTATACCTAAGTTGGATGCGTCAATTTCAACAAGAAATGGAAGAGAGAAGTTAGGTATTGCAAGAATAAGGGTTGAAGCCATGGCTGTTTTTTAAAAAACAAATGCTAATTCTACCTCTAAGGACCAAAACCATTTGTCAACAGCTAGCAAATCAATTAAGGGTGATGCTATGAAAGCATATCCACACACAAACTTCCGATAATAGCCGGTAAGACCTAGAAATGTTCGAAGTTGTTTGATTGATGCAGGTGTGGGGTGTAAGAACCCGCACCGTTAATTAAGAGATTTAATTAATAATTATGAGTTTAATGAGATAATTCCATAATTGACCCTAATAATTATGATAAGTCTTATATAATTATGGTAAGTGATTAATAATGTTGAAAGTCGCTTTTCTGACGAAAAGTGCAGATACCGATTCTGCTCACGGTATAAGTGCGTACCGATGAAGTATCCCGGAAAATTATAATAAGTGCATGAATATTCCTAGAATAATATATAGGACCGTGATTTCAAGTCTCAAGTTAAAATAATAAGAACTTGTGTCAGAACTGTTACTGGCTATGTAAAAGCGCGTACCGGAAAGGTGCTGCGAAAAAATATAAAAATATGACAAATCTTAGAAAAATGAGTAGGTTCAGAATCCTGACTTTGGGATTAAAATGCTAAGCGTAGCTATTAGTGCTAATACAGTGTGTTTAAAACTTAATGAGGCTATATATAAGAGTGACACATGATCCTAGGTCAGCCTCCCTCTCCATTCTACGTGAGTTTTCTGAGTTTGTGACCAACCACCTTACCACCTTCTTCCCTCTCCATTGAGACATCAAGAGACCTCATTTCCTCTTGGTTTCTTCACAAAAACTCTTTGGGTGAGTGCATTCAAGCTTTTGGGAAGTGAAAAAGGGGATGCTTTTCTGAGTTGGTGTGTTTGTTTGAGTGAGGTTTGGGGGCTGACTCTTTGGTAGGAGTTGTGAAAACCTTTGTCATGGCATTTTAAGCTTCAAGAAGCCATTTTAGATGTAAAAGAACCAAGCTTTGTTGGTCATTTCGTGAGCACCTTGAAGTCAGACTTTGGAGTTGCATTGTGAGCTCCAAGAGCACCTTTGGTTGCTGTTTTGAACCTTCGGGTAAGTGTCACTACCTTGATCATGAGTTTTCTTGGTTTAAAGGTTGAGTCTTGGCATGTTAATGAGTTGTTTAAGTAACTAACGTGATCACTGAACCTAAAAGGGTATAAAAATGCATGCTTTAACGTTTTAATTGGTTAAAAGATGAACCTTTGGAGTGATATCTCGCAAAATGCATAAATTGCATTCTGTCACGAAATATCCGGATATGGGGTCTTTTGATATCCGAATATGGATATCCGGATATGATATCCGGATATGGGATATCCGGATATGTCCCCGACGTATATCCGGATATTCTAGGTTTTCGAGAACAGTAGCTGTACTGTTAATACAAAATGCCATTGGTGGTTTGTGGACCCACGATTGGTTAATGTGGACTTCTGTAATAATTAATGCAAGTCAGAATCAAAGTGATTAAGGGCTTATGGCTTTGTGAGAAGCCTAAAGGCATGAAACGTAAAAGGAAGGCGTTGTCTTTATGTCATATGCTTCTAGAGTATGGATATTGATATGATTGCTGGTCCAAACAGATTGTGATTGTGCTATTTGTGGACTTTGAGCGGGTGTGGACCTTGGATTGGATTGATTGCTTAAAGGTAAGCTTTCGTGTCCTCGGTTTAGCCATTGTGTGGTTCCACCATACCCCATGGGGGGATGGTTTATATGCATGATGTGTTACATGCTTTGATATTTGAAATGCTGTTGAGCTTTATGTGCAATTACTTATAATATGTATGTGTTGTTCCATCTAAACGGTAAGCCTGAGTATGTGGTGTCATATAAGACGGTGATTCCGTGGGTGGGTGCGAGTGGCGTCTTGCACTAATGTGGGTAATAGACATATATAAATCCTGCATTTCTCTGGCCAGTAGAATAGTATTGACACACATGACATGATTATCTGCTGCATTGCACTAAATTTTGGAACTGATATTGTATATTGTTTTTAGAACTTATATTGCACATGTAAGTGAGCTTGGGGTGAAGAAATCCTTGAGGACCCCTTGCCTTGCTGAGATTTCTGTTTAGAGATCTCACCCCACGTTGGGGGCGCTTATTTCAGGTAACCCAGGGGTTGAGACCTCTAGTGGAGGAGACCAGAGCATAATTGACTGTTGATTATTTGATTATGCTGATGTGATTGGAAGCTGCTTATGTTTCTAGCTTCTATCATGTTTTATGAGTTGAGACTTTGTGGGCTTTGTTGCCTTATTTGGTAAGCATTGAGTTTGTCCATGTCACATTGATGTTAGTACATTTTAGCTTGAGTTGTTTAAACCATCGGGGTTTGTTCGGTCTATGTGTTGTAGTTCCGTGACTAGAGACACATTTATGTTATTTATTTAATGAGGTGTTTCAGTTACATGTTTTATTGTAATTTATATACAGGCGATGTTTTGAAAATGATTAAGTAATCAAGTTGGTAATGATAATGACGTCATATTTGAAAAGAAAAAGTTATTCCACAATTTTAATTAAGCGTAGCTTAATACGATGACATGTTAACAAACTGGGTATACACGGGGTGTTACATTTTATGGTATCAGAGAACTTTCTAGGGAAAAGCCTGTATGTATTGCAATAACTTAGGATGCTTTGCTGTGTCTTGTCTTGTGTGTTTGCTCCGTTGGGTTTTGCTATGATAATGCATATGTGACCACATTGCGTGGGCCTGATCAACTCATAATTTGTGTAACTTGTGCAGAGTCATGGTAATGCCTAGGAGAACCCGCGAGACTGCTGAGGGTTAACCCGACCCGGTCTTGACTGCATTAACTGAGATGCAGGAGGCCTCTAGATTGGCCAACGTGGCAATGATGGACGTTGTTCGAGAGGCGAACCGGAGGGCCACGAAAGATGTCCTTGAGGCGAACAGGCTGGCGAACATGACCATGATGAGGTTCATGCTGGAGGAGATGAGGGCTGGTCCTGCTATTGGGCAGTATCCTCCGCCACCACCTCCACCGCCGCCTCCACCCAGTACTCAGGACGAAAGTCAGAGTAACGTTGTGGGTGACACTCATCTTACTGGGGTGATGGAGCCCTATCTTGAGCCTGTTGAGGATCGTGACGTGATTGATCGCCGGCTTAATGCTTTCCGCAAGCATAAGCCACCTTCTTTTGATGGATCTTATGATCCAATTGCTGCTGCTAGATGGTTGCAGGCGTTGGATAAGATCTTTCGAGTGATGCAGTGCACTGACCCGCAGAAGTTGATGTTTGCAACGTACATGCTGGAGGGCGATGCCCACGAGTGGTGGACGAACACCTCTCATGCTTATGAGATGCAGGGTCATGTGATGACATGGGCATTCTACGAGGATAGCTTTCTTGGGAGGTATTTCCCGTATGATGCTCAAGAGAGGAAGTAGGGGGAATTTGATCACCTGGTGCAAGGCTCGTTGTCTGTGGATGAGTACTTGGCTAAGTTCAATGAACTGGCTAAGTTTGCACATTTCTGCATCGCCATGCCTACTCCGATGTTTTTGGCTGCTAAGTTCCGCAGGGGACTTGATGAGGAGATTGCTGATCGCATTGCTGGTGCTGCATCCAGAGATTTTGGCACTTTGATTCATCAGTGTCGGGATATTGAGGACGTCTGCATCGTGAGCAAGGCCAAGAGGGCCAAGGTAGCTAAGGTAAAGGGAACTGGTAGTTCCACTTCCTGGAAAGACAGGAAGTTTGCTGGAAAGGGCAAAGGGAAGCAGTTTGCGGCTATGCAGGTGCCTGGTCAGTTCAAGAGGACTTCTTCGCAGCATGGAGGTTTTGCTAGGCCTTCTTCCACTCCTAGATGTTCGGGGTGTGGAAAGGAGCATGCAAGACGTTGTGCTACGGGACAGCTGATCTGTTTCCAATGTGGCAAGGAGGGCCACTTTTCCAGAGACTTTCTGTCGTCGATGGTAAGAACTGCAGCAGTTCAGGCAGTTCCACTTCAGATGGTTCCCCTTCCACCGTCAACGGTAGGGGTGTTCAAAATGTTCAAAAGAACCAAACCGATCCATAACCAAACTGCTCCACATTTAAAAAACTGGTTATTTTTAAAAACCAGTTTCATATGAAACTGCATTTTATTTTATAAACTGGTTATTTACCAAACCATAAAAATAATTGGTTATCCATAACCAAACTATTTTACAATTAAAGAACAAATAAGTGTTATCTTTTATCCTTAACATTAAAATGTGAAAATTACATAAATATGAATTATTTTTAAATGTGACATTATTAAAAAAGTCTCAAATACTAACAAAATTTATCAAAGAAAAATATTTCGTCAAAAATTTTGACAAAAATCATATTACGTAGAAAATAGAGACGAAATTTTTTTTCGTCGAAACTAGAGACGGAACAAGATTTTGTCATAATCACTGACATAAATTTTTGAGGGACAAAATTCTTGATAGAATCTAAATTCCGTCGAAACTTTCGACAGAAACAATTCTGTCAAACTTTTCAACTAAAAATAATTCTGTAAAAAAATTTGACGAAACACATTTTCATAAAAAAAAAAATTGACAAAAAATAATTTCGTCAAACTTTTTTTGCGGAAAATATTTCTGTCCAAATTTTCGTATATCTTTTATACAAAGTATTTGCTTCATTGAAAATCAAATTGAATCTTTGAAAAATATATATGATTTTCAAGAAGAGGACATATCCTTGAATTGTGAACCCTCCACCATTCTTAAAAATTGCATTGATGTTGATAATTAAGTTGAGGAATTATCATCCAAACTTTCCATAATTGATAATCTTACATGCTCATATTCCATGTTTGAAAATGAAAATAATAATTATACTTTTGTACATTGAAAACCTATAAATGATGTGAAAACAATAGCTTGGACAATGATAATAGGAAGAAAGCCAAAAATTTGAAAGTTGAGCTTGAAAAGAACAAGTTATCTTGTAAACACATTTTATGTAATTATTGTGGTAAAGTAGGACATATTTCTCATTTGTGCTATCATAGAAGAAATTCTTGCATGAGAAATAAGTTGGTTTGGGTTGTCAAAACTTTTATAAATATTATTCCTAACACTCAAGGACCCAAGATGAAATGGGTACCAAAATGTCCTCCTGGTTTTTTCAGTGTGCAAAAAATTACTCAAAATGATGGACAAAAAGGTCAAGAGAAAAAGGAATCATCAAGGAAAATGCTTCCTAGGCCCAATGTAGGAATTATCAATCCAAGAAGTAATGGAACTTCAGCCAAAGCTTCTCACATGCACAAGGTAGAACCTAGAAGGTTCAAAATCCAAAGAGAGAAGCAATGGGTAAGAAAAAGTCTCCATTTGATTACAAAGGTCAAGGTATCAAATATCATCACCTCTTATGCTTATTCACATGTGAATCCAATGAATATGAGGTATATATCCTTTAGGCCTTAGGTAACGGATAAAATCATATGGTCTTGGTCTAAATGTTAAATTATGAATAGCACATGATTATATCTATTGTTGTTCACTCATATGTTGATTTCTGACACAGCTAAATTGTTTTACGCATATCTTGAGTTATAGAAATCGTTTTTAAGTGAAACTGGTGGCCATTGAAAGATAACTTGACAAATTTTAATTCTGGAAATTTTTATAATTTTTAGTGAAGTATAATGCTCCAGAAATATCGTGAACATAGCTGTTTTGTCATAAACTCTGTTATGGACTAGTTTACGTAAAATGAGCATAACTTGAGCTATACAAATCCTTTGAGCATGAAACTAGTGGCATTACAAAGATAGCTCAATCAAGTTTAATACTGGAAATTTTTAGAATTTTTGGATGTGTACATTGTTCCAGTAAATTCGTGATTGTGACCATTTTGTTAAATACTCTATTTCTAATGCAGTAAATTTAACTGATCATATATTGAGCTATGAAACTCCGATTGACATGATCTGTATCTTGTTAGAAAGCTTGAGATGTGTACTATAACATATCCAAAATTCAGAATTTTTTAAGTATTGATGAATTCCAAGTTTTAATTACAAGATTACGGGTTTATGAAAAAGAAACTGTGGAAATGTTATTGACTTTGTGCTTAATGCTAAATTGATTATTTAACTTATTATGCTCAATTTTTGTGTGGTATTATTGATCTTTATGAGAGCATAATGAATTGATGATCAATGACTAACCTCTATGGATCCAAAGTGGATACCAAAAGTGTTTTGAATTATAGGATTATAACTACCTCAAGAATGTATTCAAATGAAATAATTTATTCAACTTGAGACTTGGAAAGCATGAAAGTATCCAACATCTAAGAAGGGATGCAAACATGATAAAGTATAAGGATATCCATGATAATCTCAAGGAGCCATAGTCTAAATTGAAAGAATTCAAATTTGGTGACTTCTATCCCTTTTTATGCTCTAAATGCTATATACATGATAATTAGGGAATTCTTTGAGATTTAGTTGCTATGCTTACATATTCTATTGATTGTGTTATTCTAGAAATATGCCCTAAATGTTATTATATATGTTAGTAGGCACATATATTTGTTACAATAGCATGATAATCTTTTTGAGCTTGAGCTTTAGAGTATATCCTTGTTTTTACTTGGAGTTATACATGCACAAAAATGATTTCACTTCTTTATTATGTGCTTAAATGTATCACATGCTTACTTGAAGATTAGAAAATTAAATATCTTCTTGTATTAATTACTTGACATATGTCATACTCTTGAAACAAGAAAGATATGTGTAAAATGCTAATTCCATGATCTTTCAAGTATTGGTTATTGAAAAGAAATTGTATCTTTTGGATTGGCATGTGATTATGTTTAAAATTGCTCATCTATAATAACATGACTTATATGATCATTACTTGCTTCAAAATGTCCTAATATGTTTTGATGATGGCCATATATTTCTTGCTAATCTTGAATCATGCTTTGACTATGCTTAAATATATATTTTAAGATTCAAGAGCATATGTGCTTCATTTATGTTTGAATATATATTTATGGTTGATAATATGATAAATGGCTTATGTTGTATATCAATCTAATTTATGCTTGGAAATGTGCTTAAATGATATTTGTTGCTAACCTTTGATTTGAAAAGCTTTAAGAGTTAATTCTACAATTGGTAATCAAATATGGCAACCAAATATTGAAGTGCCAAGCATATGTGGACAAAGAATGAGATGAATGAATAGCACCAAAAGAGACTTTCTTCACTTGCTCACAAATGAAAAACTCAAAGGAAGAAAGCTCAAGTGGCTAGGATCACCATGAATAAAGAGCATCACATCATATTTGATCTCGATAAGTATCACTATCCCTAACTCTTTTGGAATTCTATAGTATGAATGATATGATTCTTGTTCCTTTCTTACATGAGAAGTATGCTTAGCATGAAAAAAATGTATAATTAGATCTTATAACTTGAATTTTGTCATTGAGTATAGAGTAAATATTGTTTGAATATATACGTATTTTGATTCCAATAGCAAGATATTTATATAATATATATATAAAATCTTTTTGTTATAAAAACCTATAGAGAAGCTATATATATATCTTTCACCTTTTTGTTATCTTGAAAATTGGAAAAATGTTTGGATACATGATATAAATGTAATAGTCTCTCTACTTGCTTTGAAAAGTGCTATCAAATATTGAGAGAAAATTTAAGGAAGTTCCAAACATCAATATTTTGAAATGATTTACAAATGTGAACATTTGAAAATTCAAAAGATGAGTCTTAGTCTTCAAAATTTCTATATTATTTCAAGGCTCTTTAACTAATAAGAAAAAGAGGAGAGATGTTTTCAATATTTTTTTGATTACACTCAAGGGATATACTTTCTTAAATGGAAAACGTCTTTATCTTTCATAAATGCTTTTTGAAATGAGAATTAAGTTTAAGAATATCTATACTTAATGGATTAAGAGAAAGTACGTTTTGCCAAGCTCTTATTTATGATAATGTGCTTATATGATTTTGGCAAACATACTTTATTTGATCTATTTTGTGTTTCAAAAAGGAAAAGTTCAACTTTTTTGTTTAAGAAAATTCTTATAACATATCGTTATTAATTATTTGATTCAAGTGCCTTTCATATCATGCATAACAATGAATACATTTCTCTTAATACATGCATGTATAATCATATGACTTATATTTTACTAGTATGCATGATTTGAGGGAGATCCTAGCATTTATTTGTTATATCCATCACTTGGCTTATAAAATAATTATGGCAATGAAAGAGTCAATAACTTTTGCTTTTAAAGAGACTAACTCCATTATGCCTAGAAAGGATGTTTGTGATGATTATATTGTAGGTAAGTTGACCTACATCCTTTTGGTGATAGGAAAAGTGAAAAAGAAGAGAACAAAAGAAAGAAGTCATAATTGAAAATTAACCTCAACAACAAGAATGAAGATAAGAGCTTACAAAGGAATGGAGAATAACGATATTGGAGATACTTCAAAAAGGTTTAATTTGCAAAATACTCCATAAATTAGCTAAGTCCCTAATCTCTCTATTTGCTTGCATATGACATGATATTGCTATAAATATTTGTGTAGATATGTCGAATGATTTATGCTATTAAAGCCACTTGCTTAATACATGTCTACAAATTTTATGCTTGCTATTATCAAAGTCATGCTAGTCACATGCCTACAACTTGCTCATATTATTTTATGCTAGCAAAAATAGGAGAAAATCATTTGTTATATCTCTTGTCATATTCTATGCAATGTTCAACTAGGATTTGATGCTTCGTATTGCATTATTATTTGCATATCCTATATCTTTGTGATATAAATGCTTTGTACTTGGACCATATGCTTATATTTGGATGTTTTGACTTGAATGGATCATTTATGTTGGATTTATGATATATTGAACACTTGATGATTTAAATCCACTTCTAAAGCATATTTGCAATTACTTGAATCATTTGAAGGCTCTATCATATATCTTGGGCTATTTAATGTCTTTTGATGTTGCCTAAGGGGAAGAATAAGTGTCAATTGAGAAAATATAATACATTTCTACCTAACGTATGGAGAAAAGGTAAAATGAAAGATGAAAGAGGGAGAATGCCATAAAAAGATAAAAATGAGGTTTGTTGACCCTAGAATTTCCATACTTTTGTCTTTGAAACCACTCATAGATTAAGAGGGAGCATTGGTAGTTGCTTTGCTATTATTGTTTTTTGTTGTTGCTAAATAACATGTGGCCTTTATTACCATGCTTCATGAATATTTGTTATGTTGCTCACAAATTCACATGCTTAACTTGGTTTATGCTTTTTGATGTTGCCAAAAGGGGGAGAAAAATGTGAAAATTGAGAAAATGAATATTCTCCCACCATAAACATATATAATGGTTTGAAGCTCTTATCTTTGAAAAACATAATACTATCAAACCATTTATAAATTGAAGGGGAATAATATTATACATTATTAGAGAATATTTGTTATGATAACCATTTCTCAATTTTAAGTTTGTCATCATCAAAAAGAAGGAGATTGTAGATACAATGTATGTTTTGATGATAACAAAGTGACAACAACAAAAAGACAAGATCATTTGATCAAGAGCAAAAAGCATCAACCATATGTGGATATTGAAGATGTATGATGTAGCCACACAAGAAGAGTGATGTCATATCAAAGTGGCAAGATCATTGGATCAAGAGCAACAAGAAATAATTAGAAGAGCAATAACAAGATCAAAAGCAACTAACCATGGACAACATCTAAGAGAAGCTCAATATCGTAACCATGGTAAAACCAACAAAGTGTCAAGCATTGTCATATTCAACAAGTCAAAGCATCAAGTTCAAGAAAAGATCTAAGACACAAGACATGAAGCTAAGTCTAAAATCATATTTAGAATATATCTTTAGGACTTAGAATATATGTGAAGGTATATGATAGATTGCATTGCATGAGCAAAGTTTTTCTCAAAGTAAATGTGTTTTTCAAATTACATAATCATAACCTTTATATACTTGAAGAAATTTGAAAATTTCATGGAAAAGATCCTTGACATATTTTATAACTTCAAAACATATTTATCAAGTCAATATCTTTCACAAAAAGTAGTTGGAAGCAAGCTAGAACACATTTGAACTTAAAATTTGTTGCTTAATTTTGCTGCTTCCTTCCATACAATTTTTCGTATCTAAGATGATGGATTTGGATCTTGTGTTCTTCATAAATGTTGTAGATATCTCTTTTATCTTTCCAACGATACCAAGATCACATCAATCAGACAAGTATAACTCAAATTATAGCCAGAATACAAAACAATATTCTTGCTGTCAAGTTGGGAATCGATTATCACTGCGACAGATCCCAACGGCTAGTTTTTCAAAAGAGATCCCAACGGCTATAAAACGACTAGTTTTCCAAATGAGATCCCAACAGCTATAAACAGCTAGTGTTTCAAATGAGATCCCAATGGCTATAAACGACTAGTTTTCCAACGGCTATAAACAGCTAGTTTTCAAATGAGATCTCAATGGCTATAAAAGGCTAGTTTTCAATGAAAACACTATATATGCATTCCCAACGACTCAAAAAAATTGGGCATCATTTTTACACATATTAAGCATGCTTTGAGAGCTTCTACACTATCATTTGCATATTCTTTCATATCTTTCAAAGATCAAACATATTTGAGCTCATATCTTGAAAATTCATATACCCATAGTGCTTCAAGTTGTATATCCACACTTTGAGAGTGTATATTTATTTCTAAATATTTCCCTCCTTGTATTCTTGAGTTGAAAGGGTTGTGAGACCCATTGTTTGAGAGGTGGCCAAATACCTAAGTAAATTTGGAGTGAATTGTAAGGTTACCAAGTACCCGTAAACTTGGAGATTGTAAGGTATCCAAGAACCCGAAGTATTGGAAGATTGTAAAGGTTTGTCGACCATTAGTGAAAGAGTTGATCGAGCGGCTTCAATCTGGACATAGGTCACAAGTAGTGGTGACCGAATCAGGATATATTGTGTTTGCAATTTTCTAAACTCTAAACTCTTTATTTTTAGCACTTTAATTGCTTATCTGATATCTTGTATGTGCTAGTATAAGTTCTATAATTGTGATATATTATATATTATGGATTATCTGAATATATTGATTAGCTTTCTACATATCAAAGTTTGCTTGAAATGATTATTTAAAAACTAGAAGTGTGCTTTTGCGAAAATCTTGTAATACTCAATTCACCCCCTCTTGAGTATGGAAGCCATATTCCTAACACTTTCCAAAGAAGGCTAAAGTCAAATATTTAGTCATTTTAAAGTTAAGATATTTTATTATATCATCTCATTCATTCATGATATTAGATTATGAAAAAAATACTTAAAAAAGAAAAACAGATAAAGAAGAATGTCATACCTTCCTCCAAGGAAGTACAAAAGCACATATCCTAGTGATTCCAAACCATCCCGTCAGTTTTGTTCTACAACAAAGCTGCAAAAAAAAACCCAAAAATATTACATATTCATGTAATAGAACAACAATTTGAGAAAATGAAGAAGATAAACAGACAGATAAGAGAAGAAATATATGCACAGAAGCTAATTACCAAATTTGAGAAGATGAAGAAGATAAATAAGAGAAGAAATACGTGCACAGAAGCTAATTACCAAATGAAAAAACCCAATAACACATATCCTATTTATACACAAAATGTTTGCGTTTTTTACAAAAAAAATTTCGTTTTTTTAATGATTATTTTTTAACAAAATAGTATTTTTTTATGCAGCATTAATAGGATTAACAATTACCCATGTAGAAAGTAATGAGATAATATCTATAAAAAAAAGTAATGAGATAGTAAATGAGCTGTCTGCAATCATCAATTGTTCAAATATTTTTCCACCATTTAAAATTCAAATTCAAATTCAAACTCAAAATCCAAAATTCAAAATTCAAAATTCAAATTCAAATTAAAAATTCAAATTCAAAATTGAAAATCAAGATTTCAGAAAGCAGTGAGATATTATTAATTTGGATATTCCAATGCAGAAAGTAGAGGGACATTAAATGAGTTGTCTGCCATCAACAATTGTTAATATATTTTCTCAATTGAATTTAATTACAAATTCAATTTTATTTAATAATTTTCTTTTTATTCTTTTTTACCAAAGAAGGAAAGGTTTTAAATATTTTGTAATGTGAACACAAAACTGAAAGTGAAGGAGAAAGTGACACATCAGCAAACTTGCCAAAGAATGAGTTTCCTTTAGAATATTATATATATATATATATATATATGTATATATATATATATATATACATATGTATATATACATACATATAAGAAAAAGTATTTTCATTTTAAATGAAATAAAATTATGTTATTTTTAATGAAACTACGTTTTTTTGGTGTATTTTTTCATTTTCTCTTTTTTATAAAATTAGGAAGAAAAAGAAAGTGAAAGAGAGAAAATGAAAACACACACAAAAATCACGTAGTTTCGTTATAAATGACACAAAATTGTGTCATTTAAAATGAACAATATTTTTTCATATATACATATAGGGTTCACTTTTTCTACGGTCAATGTAGATAACTTATCTAAGTTATAGATAAGTTATCTACATTGAGCCCAAAATGACGTCGTTTTGAGGCAGAAATCAAGGTATTTTTGGAATTATAATTTATTTCAGAGTTATAATAGTCATTTTCAATATAATATTTTAATTTTTCAACCCAAAACGACGTCGTTTCGGGAGAGAACGTAGATAACTTATCTACATTCACTTTAGAAACATTAAAGCCATATATATATATATATATATATATATATATATATATATATATATATATATGGGTAAAGGATTTCTCCAGTCACCGGAGATAAAGTTATCTCCAGTGAGCTCAAAACGACGTCGTTCTAGGCGGAAATCAAGGTGTTTTTGTAATTATAATATATTGTAGGGTTATATTAGTCTTTATCATTATAATTTTTTAATCTTATAACCCCAAAATGACGTCGTTTTGAGCTTACTGGAGATAACTTTATCTCCGGTGACTGGAGAAATATTTTTTCCTATATATATATATGAGTTCGCTTTTTCTACAGTCAATTTAGATAACTTATCTACATTGAGCCCAAAACGACATCATTTCGAGGCAGAAATTAAGGTATTTTTGTAATTATAATTTATTTCAAGGTCATAGTAGTTTTTTTCATTAAATATTTTTAATTTTTCAATTCAAAAGGACGTCGTTTTGAGAGTGAATGGAGATAACTTATCTACAGTAGAAACGTTAAAGCCTATATATATATATATATATATATATATATATATATATATATATATATATATATATATATATATATGCATATGGAAAAATATTTCTCCACCAACTTGAGATAAGTTTATCTCCTACCACCCCAAAATGACGTCGTTTTGTATATTTATTTGCTTATATTAATTGATTCACATTTGAATGGTCATGATTCTCTTTTTCTTTCTCTTCCTTTATCACCAGTTATCCATATTTGTACGGTTATGATTTAGTAGTCGAAGATAAAATTATTTCAAGCAGCTTGAGAAATGATAAGCCTATATATATATATATATATATATATATATATATATATAGGTAAAATCATTTCTGCAGCCGCTTTACATACAGCAACGACATGTGTATGATTATGATTCTCCACATTTAATGTTTTCATCATTTGTATGGTTATGATTTACCGCATTTAATGCTTTTAAGTATATATATGACAAGTATTTGATTATTGCAAGTATAGCAGCTGCAGAAATATAAACCATATATATATATATATATATATATATATATATATATATATATATATATATATATATAGGCAGGATCCTTTGACACCGGTGTCAAATTTGAAGTTTGACACCTCATATGAGAGCCGTTAGATAAAAAAAGATCAACGACTCTGATTTGTAAGCATGTGACACCATTGATCTTTTTTTATCTAACGGCTCTCAGATGAGGTGTCAAACTTTAAATTTGACACCGGTATCAAAGGATCCTACCTTATATATATATATATATATATAGGTCAGGATCATTTTACACTAGTGTAAGTTACACTCTTAATCTTCTCCGTTAATCTCACTTATATCTAAGGGCTCAAATTTTTTAGTAACGTGAGCCATTGGATACAAGTGGGATTAACGGAGAAGATTAAGAGTGTAACTTACACTGATGTAAAATGATCCTGACCCATATATATATATATATATATATAAAAGTTAAAAAATGGAGAAGATTTTTTTGTGAGTCGGGACCAGGGTGGTCCCTCCCCAAAATAAAAAAAAAAAAAGAACGGATGGGGGAAAACAAAAACAAAAAGATAGAAATGAAAGAAATTTTTTTATTTTTAAAAAAGGAACCATTGAATAAATAATGTACCTCGAGCGTATTAAATTTTTCTCAATGCCTCTTCTTTATCTTCCCATAAAAACATTTCGTCAGAAAATCACCGTTCATCCATGGCAGACTGGTCACAGCTTCCGAAGGAACTCCTTCATGTGATATCTGAATACCTTGACAGCGCACTCTATCGCCTTCGTTTCAGATCCGTCTGTTCCTCATGGCGATCCTCCTCATCCCCCATTTCCAACAATCACATTTTACCCTTTAAGTTCCCAATCCTCTCCAACGATTCCAACAACAACCCTTCAACCTTCTCCCTCTCCAAGCGCACCCTATTCCTCATCACCCCACCCCAACAACAACAACAACAACAACAACAACAACAACAACAACAAACCCTTCAACCCTGGTTGATCAAAATCGGCCCAGACCCAGGTGGCAGAACCGAGCTCTGGCATCCTCTCACACGCATCCCAATCAAGCCTTTCACATCTCATTTTCCCCAAACGTTGGACCTCTACGAACTACCCGTGTTTGATTTGGGACACGAGTTCGTCCTCAACGTTTTGGGTCCTCGTTCTTTAAATTCCTTGTACATGGAAAAGGTGGTTTTTGCGTGGCTGGGTTCGGGTTTCGTTCTGCTCACGATTCATGTTTCTGGGAGACTGGCTCTGTTCAGGTCCGGTGATGTGGATTGGATCATAATTCCCGACATGCCGACACCGTACGATGATGTTTGTGTTTTCAAGGGGAGACTTTGCGCTGTTGACAACTCGGGTCGGACCGTGGTGGTCGGGTTGGACTCGACTGTGGGTTTGGTGGCTGAGCCTGTGTTTGGTGGTGACAAGAAGTTCTTGGTGGAGTCTGAGGGTGAGTTGTTGTTGGTGGACAAGTATATAGTGGACTCTGATTATATGTGTGTGCTCGAGGATGATGGTGATTACGTTGATGATATTCATGAGGTTGGGTGGGAGAGAGCTGTGAGGTTTGATGTGTATAGGCTTGAGGAGGAGGAGAAAAAGTGGGTGGAGTTGAGGAGTTTGGGGGATCGTGTTTTGTTCTTGGGGGATGATTGTGCATTTTCTATTTCTGTGTCGGATTTGTGTGTTGGCAAAGGGAGCTGTCTGATTTTCAGAGATGATGATTACTTCAATATTAATGACATGGAAAGTGGGTTGAGTGTTTTTCACTTGGATGAAGGTCGGATTTCGCCTTTGTCTGATTATCCGGGTTTTTCCAAGTTGTTCTGGCCCCCTCCGGACTGGATCAGGTTGCAGCATTGATGGAGAGTATGTTACATTGAACTTTTTTGATGTTTTCCTACACAATTGTGCTATAAATATCTGCATTGCATTAATGTGTTATGTGACACCATTTGGTGCTTAGTTCCGTTGTAGTTCTACAAAAGCATAAGATGTCCTATCTTTTTTAAACTATTGTAAATGAGGTTTTACTTCTTTGTTAATTTATACGTTTGTCTACTAATAAGCAAGGAATTGATAAGTATTTTCTGTTAGGAGTATAGGTTTGTGATGTAAAGTGAAGAAGTATAGGTCTTTGATTTGACATAGTTCATTGATTAGAAGAGCTCCTCTAAGCTAATATCACATTGCTGAAAAGTGTCATGATATAGAAAAGTACTGTGCAATTAGCCTCGCATTGCTTTCTTTCAAAGTGAAAAGCAGTTGATTAACCTTGAACAAGAAATTAGGGGGTGTTTGGTAGAGGAGAAATTTTTTTTTATCTGGGAATCATGATTCCTGAGAATATAGTGGCAAAGTGAGTTTTCCGGGAATATTACCAAAAAGTTGTTTGGTAGGTGAAAATATTACCGGGAATATTGAGTTAAGTTTACTGAGTCTATATTTGGTTGATGATAAAATATTGCTGGAAATATGTGGTGAATTTACGAAATTAACCTCCACGATATGAACTTTTCAAACACTGATTAAAAATAAAAAATCTGAAGTGGGTTTTGTAAATAATAATTTATATTGAACTGGGAACAGATGAAAATGTTGCAATATGGTGAGATAATTATGTTTAGCTTAGCTTGGAAGCTCTATTTTTGCTCTGGAAAAGAGGCAAAAGAAGAACATTGAACCATGTCGAAAGATTTATGTGTAGCTTTTGAAGAAGCATTGTGCCAATCTTTGCAAACACCAAAGAAACCCAGAAACGCAGTCTATGAGCGGCACAAAGAGAGAAAAAGAAAGAACCTTGAACCACAGAGCGTTTTAGTTGGGACTAACAAATCGAGCAAATCGATGCACAAAGCAAAGCTAGGAAGGGTATTTTAGTCTGAATAATTATCGAAATTTTTTCCCTGTGTGAGATTCGTCGAATACCACATATTCAGTGGGATAATTCATTAGGATTTTGTTTCATTTTTGTTCACATTTAAAAATCCTGGAAAACCAAGATTTTCAGGAAAAAATTTCCACTTCTTTCTACCAAACGTGGAAATACAAGAATGCCAATGTAACTTTCCCCGAAATCTAAATTTTTCCCTTATACCAAACACTCCCTTATTGTTTCTTGGACTGCCATCATTTGTGGGGTATATTGAGTTTGGCCATTTTAAAGAAGCTATTGGTTTGTTTAGAGGGCCATTGGAGATGAGTTGGAGGCCTGATAGTTTTACTCTTGTTCGTGTTTTATATGCTTGTACTCATACTTGTGAATAGCCCCGCTTTAGCGCGCTATAGCGGAGTTGCGTTGCGGTGCAGTGGCTGGCCGACACAAACCGCGCCGCTACTGTCAGGCGAAGTGTAGTGGATGTAGCGGCCGCTATTGCGGCTGCATCGCAATGCTATTGTGCCGCTACAGTAGTTTCTACAAAAGTGTTCTCGTAGTAGAAAGAAGAGATTTACAACTTATTTACAAGTGAAAGTGAAGATGAAGATTTGGATGTTCATGATTTCAATTATGATTAGTTCCTTAAGTTTTTTGATTTTAACATTTCACTTGAGTGGCAGTTTGAATTCTGACTAATTTTGCCACTTTATTTTGTTGTGTTGCATTATTTGAGACTTTAATTCCTTCAATTTGCTTATGATTTGAATTTTAATGTTTGAAATCATTTATGTTTGAGTTTGAGATCCTTCAAATTTGTTTTTTATGTCACATTTTCATTTTTTAAGTTTTATATTTGTGGAATACAATTTAGTGTATCACTTAGGTACACTTTGCACAGTAGGATTGTAGCGCTACCCACTATAGCGCTATAGCAATTTGGAGGGTCAGGCGCTACGCGGCGCTATCCGAGATTAATAAGTATGCTTGTACTCAGTTAGGGGATTTGATTAGTGGACTGTGGATGGAATGGATAGGGTTGAGAACAGAGTGGAGTGACAATAGGAAGTGAGTCTGTTACATAGTATGTTCTAGAATGTCCAGCTTCCAGCCTTTGAGTGGAGGGAAGAGTATAATTCTGTTATTAGGTTGTTTCATGTTCTTGTCGGGATTATTGGTAACACTTCGATGTTTCCAAGGTCTAAAGTCTCAACTCATTATTTGCTTCAAAAGTTGTCAGACATCAGATTTTCTCTTGCATATGTTGAAATGGAATTTTATGTTCTGTTAACTCTTTACATAATATTCTGAAAGGGGAAAAATGAAATATATGACTTCCTGCCTTGAATATAGTGGTGAATGGTGATCCGAGATAGTTTTACTGCTTTCAGATGGAGAAATGGTCACTTGTTAAATGCACCTGCTTACCTAACACCACAATTCCTCCCATCCCTCAATTTGATGCAGCAATTTGGGTCCAAAGATGAACTTGAAAGTCGCCGTCATATTGGAGAATGCAATTACTTTTCTCAAGGTGGTCTGTAATGATTGCAAATTGAGCCCTTGAATTCAGATTTGCTGACTATTTTTCCATTCCCTGTGGACCTAATTGAGGTTCTGGAAAAACCTTACGTGACAGAGCTATTAATTGGGAGAACTTTAGCATAGATTTTGAGATCAACTTTACAAACAACTTAGACCAGTCAGCTGGTGGAAGTCTAGCAGGAACGCATATTCCGTAGCTCGCATTTACATAAATTGCAGTCTATTGCCGGGGGCTAATCTACAAACCTTTTGCCAAAAAATTGTACTATCGATTTTCTTTATGATAAAAATGGATTGAGTTTATTTACAGTACACCTCTTAAAGTTGTCTCTATTGCACAGCCAATGGTTCTACTATTATACTGCTCAGAAGGTCTGAAAAGAAATTAGAAAAATTTGAAATATTGTACATGGTAGATTTTTTTTTTTTTTTTTTACATTACATGGTATTTGATTTAAGTATTTAACGCATATAATGATAAGAATTAAGCTGGATTCTTACTGCAGATTATTTCATCTGTCCTTTCCTGGTATTTTTATAACTAGAACTGATATTTTTTAGTTATTACCCTTTGATAGGCTAAGTTGTTGAATATGGAAGAAAGTGGCAACAGATCTGCATGCTAGAGGTTTGGCCAAAGAGAGTGCTCATTTTTCTTTCATGTCAACGTTATTATTGTTTGATTTGTTTCTAGAATGGATTGTACTGATTCTTCCTCAACTCTCTTGAAATTTATCTGTTAATCATGCTTAGAAGGAAGCAAATCAGCTACCCCGTTTATAAAATGGATTCGTTTTTTCTGCAGTAAGCTCAATACGACGGTCGTTTTGAGACAGAAATTATGGTGTTTTTATAATTTTAATTTATTTCAGAATTATAATAGTCTTTATATTTATAATTTTTTAAGATTTCAATACCAAAACAACATCGTTTTGGAAATAAATGCAGATAACTTATCTGAATTAACTGCAGAAACATTTTTCCCTATAAAATATCCACCATACTTTTATAACTAGATGTTGTGTAAGAATTCCTCACCCTCAGTCTATCACTCAAAAATAAAGAAACAAAATAAAAGGAGCAGCATCGGGTCCCTGATCCCTTTAATTGGCATAAAATACAAGAGGGCACTACCCTGTATTCATTGCTTCAGTTTGTTAGTTAAATTGAGAAAACCCCCTCAACTTTTAATACGTTGGCAGAACAGCCATATTTAAAGAGAAAAGAAAGAGTAAGAGTCATGCAAAGGAGAAAGTTTACTTTAGAGCAACCTTAGGTTTTTTATATATTCATCATCTCTTAGCTAACCGTTGATACTCTCCAATGATTATTAATTCGTATGTAGTATTCATATTCTGTAACATACCTTATCTCTGGATTAAGTTTACTAATTGGTTCTTTGCCGCTTCGTTTATGATATTTTATCTACTTTTCAAGTGGGTCCGGATCACACCGTTCATCTTTGGTTTAGCCTTTGAACCTAGAATTCCAAAAAATAAAAAATAAAACCTACACTAAACCGAGCATGCTAATAATCTTGGACATCACTACGCCTAATATGATTTTATATTTTAAATTATTTGATCAATGATAAATCTAAATATATGTGATTTGCGTTTTGAAATTGGGCAAGAATTATAAATTATGTAGAAAAAATAAAGTATTTTTATTTGAAAATAAACATAAATTACATACTTTGGGAATAATTAATTGAGTAATCATTATTTCATCTTATTAAGTATGCTATATCAATTGAACTAGCTAGTTATATAAGTTTATCATTAAAATAATCGATTCATGAAACTAACTTTATTAATTTGCAAACTCAATTTTGTCTTTGGAAGTCATTTTCTTTCTTATGATTAATTATATTTTAACTAGCAATACTGACTGAGTTAACATTTCATTAGTATATTTTTTTTATCTAATCATTAATTATAACTGTAGTTATAAGAAAGAAACAAAACTACGAAAGCAAAAATCACAAACCCAAAGAAAAAGGTACATATAACAACTGTTACTGAATTTTATATAATAAAGTTTGGGTTTTATAAGAGTTATGTTGTATAAAAAGTGATTGTGTAATATTATAGAAATTCGTTTTGCGTGCCGTATTTTTTTTTCTTTTTTCTTTAAAAAATGTGGACCCCACAAAATGTTGACTTGATTAATGTTAAACTTTGTTGTGCAAGAATGATTTGTTCAAATATTACAGGCTTGATTAATGTTAAAGTTTCAAGTTTTACATTTTTTTTTTTGAAGTCAAAAAGCCACATGTAAGGAGTAGGATAACAATAGTTATGTACCTATTACAAGATTTGATAACTCTTCGGGTGGGAGGGAGCAAGAGCCATAAAGCGTTTGGTTCAGGTTATTGGAAATTTTTTCATGCATTTGATTTTTCCCATTTCGAATATGGTATTTTGTACTTAACTAGCTAAATGGCAAGACACACTCCATTAATAAAGGGTATACAATGGTAATTCAGATTCAAAAAGTATGATAAAGGGTTATTTTAGTATTTTTAACTGATTTTTCTATCAATATTTTATCTTCAACTAAATATACACTCAGAAAATTTAACCCAATTTTTTCGATAATATTTTGACATATCAAACAACTTTTTTAAACTTTTTTTATCAAAATCACTTTCCTACCATATTCTCACTAATTCTATTTTTCTGGAAAAATTTTTTTCTCCTGAACCAAATACCCCTTATTGATTTTTTTTTTTTGAAAAGAAACCAAGATCCCTTAGCTTTTTATACATTGATGTAAATATTTTTTGTTCCATTAAAAAATATGAGAAGTGTATTTTTTTAAAATGACATAATTTATGTTATTTCACTCTTATAACTTGTGTCATGACACACCTTTATATTTTTTTGTCTATTCTTCCTCTTTGTTTATCTATCTCTTTTTTTCACTTAAAATGACACACTCTATTTTAAAAAGTTTAAAATTATCTTTTTCGCACTCTAGTGGTCTATTTATTTTCTTCATTTTTTATCTTCCAACATTTTCTCTGAGAAAATCGCCACTCATCCATGGCAGACTGGACTCAACTTCCGAAGGAACTGCTCCATCTAATATGGGAACACCTTGACAGCACACTCTATCGCATTCGTTTCCGATCGGTATGTTCCTCGTGGCGCTCATCTTGTTCCCCCATCCCCACCTACCACCCTTTCCCCATTGAGTTCCCAATCGTCGATCCCAACAACAATAACGAGGACCCTTCAACCTTCTCCCTCTCCAAGTGCACATTGTTACTCATCACTCCACCCCATCAACCACCACAACAACAACAACAACAACAACAACAACAACAACAACACACCCTTCAACCCTGGTTGATCAAAATCCGCCATGACCCAGATGGCCGAACCGCGCTCTATCACCCTCTCGCACGCTTCCCCTTCCCAACCGAACATCCCACATTCAATTTTCACCAACTGTTGGACCTCTACGAACTACCCGTTATTGATTTGGGACACCAGTTCTTCCTCAGGGTTCATAAACTTACGGTTACTTCATGTTCCAAAATCTTCTACAAGGGAAAGATGGTTTTTGCGTCGTTGGGGTCCACTTTCGTTCTGCTCACGATTCAATATTCTGGTGGGATATCTCTGTTCAGGTTTGGTGATGAGCGTTGGACTAAAATCCCCTTTGACATGAGGAAACCCAAGGATATCTGTGTCTTCAAGGGGAGAATTTTCGCGGTTGACAAGACGGGTCGGACTGTGGTGGTCGGGTCGGACTTGAGCATGGGTTTGGTGGCGGATCCTGTGTTTGGCGGTGAGAACAAGTTCTTGGTTCATTCTGAGGGTGAGTTGTTGTTGGTGGACAAGTTCGTACAGTACTGCAATGTGCTTGATGATTATGATAGTGATGATGTTGATGTTGATGATGATGATAATATTTCGAGGTTTGATGATTATGATTATGATAGTGATGATGTTGATGTTGATGATGATGATGATAATATTCCTGAGCCTTGGTGGCCAAGATCTGTGAGGTTTGATGTGTATAGGTTTGACGAGGAGGGGAAGAAGTGGGTGCAGTTGAGGAGTTTGGGGGACCGGGTTTTGTTCGTAGGGGGTGATTGTGCGTTTTCTGCTTCTGTGTCGGATTTGCGTGTTGACAAAGGAAACTCTGTGATTTTTAGAGATGATGATAGCTTTGACATCGATGAACCGGAAAGTGGGATGGGTGTTTTTGACTTGGATGAAGGTCGGATTTCGCCCTTGTCTGATTATCCGGGTTTTTCCAAGTTGTTCTGGCCCCCTCCTGATTGGGTCAAGCTGGAGCATTGGTGGTAGAGAGTATGTTATATTGAGCTTTTTGATGTTTTCTTACAGAATTGTGCTATAAATGCAATTATCTGCATTGCATGTGTGTGTTATATGGCACCATTTACTGCTTAGTGCTTTTGTAGTACAACAAAAGCATAGATTGTCCTGTCTTTTTTCAAACTATTGTAAATGATGTATTACTTGATTGTTAATTTATATATAAGACTACTTATAATAAGCAAGGGATTGGTAAGTGAATTGTTGGATTTTCTGTAAGGACTATAGGTCTGTGATGTAAATTGAGGAAGTATAGGTCTTTGACATAGTTCATTGATTAGAAGAGCTCCACTAGCTAATACCACATAGCTGAAAAGGGTGATGATATAGAAAAGCACTGTGCATTTAGCGTCACATTACTTTCTCTCAAAGTGAAAAGCAGGTGATTAATCTTGAACAAGAAGCTATTATTTTTTGGACTGCCATCATTTGTGGGTATATTGAGTCTGACCATTATAAAGAAACTTTTGGTTTGTTAAGAGGGCCGTTGGGTTTAAGGCCTGATAGTTTTACTCTTGTTCGTGTTTTAATGCTTGTACTTGGTTGGGGGATTTGATAATGGACAGGTGGATAGACAAATATATAACTGAGAGTGGTTTGCACAGGAATGTCTTTGTGGCCACCTCTTTGGTTGATATGTATTGCAAAATGTGGAAACATGGAAGAAGCACATTGTGTCTTTAATGGAATGATATTGTTTGTTGGAGTGCCATGATTCAGGGTTATGCCTCCAATAGGCTTCCCAAAGAAGCACTTGACTTGTTCTTTGAAATGCAGAAAGAGAATCTGAAACCCGATTGCTATGCCATGGTGGGAGTTCTTTCTGCATGTGCAAGGTTGGAGCTGGACTTGGGGAATTGGGCCAAGGGTTTGATAGATGCTAATGAGTTTTTACCTAATCCTGTCTTAGGTACTGCCATGATTGACTTGTTTGCAGAATTTGGAAGCATGGCCCAAGAGTTGGAGATTTTCAAAATGATGAAGGGAAAAAATTGTGTGGTCTACAAATTATGGTTCTGGAAAAACTTTGCATGAGAGAGCTACTAATTGGGAGAACTTTAGCATAGTGTTTGAGATCAACTTCACAAACAACTTAGACCAGTCAGCTGGTGGAAGTCTAGCAAGAACACACATTGTGTAGCAATTGGTTTGCAAGTCATACATACTGCATTCGCATAAATTATAGTCTATTACTGCGTGCAAATATACAGACTCTTTTAATAAAAATTGAACTATGGATTTTCTTCAACGTATAAGTGGATTGGGTAAGGGAGCGAACCAAAGTAGTGGTAAACTGTTCTTTCATGATTGAAAGGTCATGTGTTCGAATCCAGAAAACAGTCTCTTTGCAATTATGCAAGGGTAAGGCTGCGTATAAGGATTACCTCCATCCCACACTCACTAGTCGGGTTTAACGGGGAATGATTTTATAAATGGATTGGGTATCTGTACACCTATTGAGTTGTCTCTACTGCAAAGTCAATAATTCTACTATTTTACTGCTCAGAAGTTCTTAATACATAATACAAATATTTGAAGTATTGTACATTGTAGAGCTTGGATTCTTACTGCTGATTGTTTCATCTGTCCTTTACTGGTATTTTTATAAGTAAAACTGATATTTTTTAAAATACTACACTTTGACAGGTTAGGTTGTTGAAAATGGAACAAAGTGGCATCATGTCTGCATACTAGAGGTTTGTCCAAAGAGAGAATCAGCCCCTTTTTCTCTGCCATGCTAACGTTGTCATTGTTTCTGGAATGGATTGTACTGATTCTTTGGTTTGCTGATTCAGGATTGTACCGAGGCTTCCTCAATTCCTATGAAGTTTCTCTGTTTAGAAAGCAAATCAACTTTGAAACCCTCCACTGATTACAAATTCTTAAGTAGTGTTCATATTCTGTAACATATGCTATTACTGGATTAGTTTTCTGATCGGTTCTGTTGCACCTAGTTTATGATATTTTATCTGCTTCTTTAGTGGGCCCAGATTTTATAGTTCATCTTGGGTTTAACTTTGAATGTATGATTACAACGAAGCCCAAATGATAATAATAATAAAAAATAAAATAAAATAAACCAAGCATGCTAATAATCTCGGTTATTCACTTTGCTTAATATGATTTTATATTTTCAATATTTTTTTTATCAATAACAAGTCTAATTATATATGATTTGGGTTTTAGAAATGAAAAGGAATTATAAATTGCATAGAAAAATATAGGATTTTACTTGAACATATAATAAAATTACTTACTTGGAAATAATTAATTGAGTGATAATTAGTTGTAGGAAAAAAAGTTTCTGATGTTACTTTAGATAACTTTTTCTAATGTTCATCGAAACGACGTTGTTTTGGGTTGAAAAATTAAAAAATTAGAGTGATAAAGACTATTATAACCCTGAAATAAATTAAAATTACAAAAATACCATGATTTTCGTTCCAAAATGATGTCGTTTTAATGAACATTAGATAAAGTTATCTAAAGTAACATCAGAAGAAATAAACCGTTAGTTGTAACAAAATCTAGCACTGAAATGCATAAATTCATGAAACTATCTTTATTAATTTGCAAATTTATGTGAGGTGCCTCTTGCCTTTTTTTTAAGCTGTCAAATCTTATAATCGATATAACCAAGGTTGTCAAACTCGCAATTTTACGTAAAATCGTGAGGGGATAGTAAAATCGCCACGAATCATAAGTTTTTACTTTTAAAAATATATAATAAATATAATAATATCCAACTAACATTATAAATAAAAAGACACAAACTCATAACAAAAAATTTAGAGACTAAGTGCTTAGAGTACAAAGTTCATCAAATTCTCAAAGTTAGGGTTTATTTTTTATAGAAAATAGCTATTGAGTAAACTGGGTTGGGCCAAATCGATTTTTTGTCCAAATTTTTTTTTTGCCATCACTACCCATGAATCGCTAACTCGTCCCAAATCGTACGAGTTTGCGATTTTGCACAGTAAAATCGCGATTTTAACGAGTTTACTCAGAATTTCGATTTTACTACCGATTTAACTCGCCAAACAAAGTAAACTCGTAAAATCGTACAATTTTACGAGTTAACTCGCGATTTTGATAACCATGGATATAACTATTGTTATCCTAGTCACCTCAATGGTTTTTTTTACTTTAAAACGTAAAGGTGTAAAACCTAAACATTAATCAAGCGAGCAATATCTGAACAAATCATAAACTTTAGGGAATAATATTGATCGTACATACTTACACATATTCCCAACATATATGATTGTTTCTGGTCTTTTCAAAACCTACGTTTATCGGTACTTCGATTTTGATCTGTATGCTGATATGAAGATGTACGAGAGATATGTGGTGATAGTTAAAATGTATTTTTTCTACTTTAACAGTGTCACTTCTCATTTTCAAGTTTAGTTAGGTGATTATAATAAGAATGAATGTTCTGAAATAAATATTACTATAATTGTAGGATTAAGCTTTTCATAACAAATGCAATAGAAAAATTCTTAACCTACAGGAAACGCTCGTTGACCATGACTATCAACATGTTTGGTTAATATTCCTTTTTATAAAAAAAGTGAAAATTTAGCTTCTAATATATATCAATATCAACAACATTTTTATTCCAAACTAATTGAGATCTGTGATAATGAATACAAATAAAAGGTACGAAGGGGTAAAATAAAAATAAATAATATATATATATGAGTTTGTCAAATGTCCCGTTACTGGACTAATTTTCCGTCACGCGACACAGACAACAAGTGGTAGGGTCTATTTGTTATTTTGAAAAAACAAAAAATAAATAAAAAAAAACACGGATTACGAATGATCAACAGGAAAATTCTTCAATGTCCTGTAACATAACATTTGTTTTCCCATATATATATATATATATATATATATATATATATATATATATATATATATATAAGTAAAAATAAAAGGGGTGTAGAAAAAAAAAGAGAGAAAGAAGATGGGGAAGGGGAAAAGAGACAAAGGAAAAGAAAGGGAAAATAAGAAGAGGGGGAGATGAAGAGAAAAAGGATTAAAAAGAGACCATTTGAAATATATGAATAACAACAGGTTTAACCCTCCACTATGCTATTAGTTTTTCTCCATTTTGTCCTAAGGCACACCATCCGCCAATCTATATCCAACTCCAATAAGTCTTTCCTTCTTATCCATGTCCTGTTGAGTATAAATTAAAACAAGGGCTTTGAATCTCTCAAGCAGCCGGAGATTTCACGCAAAAATATTTTTTGAGTCACATGGCAGGAGAAAAGACTTATAGGAGAAACTATTCTCTCTTAAGGGTGTTTGGTATAAGTTTTTTGGTTGAAATGCTGGGAAAATGAGGTGAAAAATTTCTTTTTACCATGTTTGATATGAGTAAAAGTAAAAAATCCCGGGATACTTTTTTCCTCGTCATTTTTAACTACACATGGAAAAAAAATAATCCGATCCCACCCTTGTTATTATTTTTTTCTACCAACTCAGAAACACATTTTCACGTTTTGAGACAAAAATGCCTTTATACAATATATCAGCAGATGTGTGAAAATGGATAATTTTGTCATTTCGATTTATATTCTCATCAATATTTTACAATCAATCAATCATAGCATCAGTAAAATTAAATCAACTTTCTTGGAAAAAATTTGGCCTATCAAATACCTTTTCATAACTTATCCGGAATTTTTTTTTTCTTACTATATTCCTAGATATCTGTTTTCGCAATAAAAAAAATATCTCATCTACCAAACACTCCTAAATAATTAGGCACAAGCATGCTTTTTGATTTGGACCAATTTTACGGTCCAAGTTCATGTACAGGCTCGTAGAAACCAATTTGAGGGGTTATTTGTCTCCCTAGAGCGAAAATTATAAATCTTATAATAGGAGATCTATAAATCTTATAAATCTCTCATCCCCAATAAAACTCACCACCATACATTTAGTATTGTGGTATCTCACTAAACTAGTGAATTACCCGTGCAATGTCAGGGGAAAAAGAATGAAATTGTTGTCGACCGTCGTTGGTTAATCATCGTGTCGGGTAAATCAACATCTTCATCGTAGCATGAAGCTTTGAATTTTAATATGTTGGAGATATAACCATAAAGTTATAAATATAAAGGAACAAAAAACACAAAAAAAATATACTTGTTACTTGAGAAATATCTGAAATGGATATGAATTATCGTGCTATTTTGTGGTGTATATAATTATATTTTACAGCGTATATAATTATATTCAGAACCCCACACATCGTGTTTAACAACGAAGGACATAATTACTTGTACAACAAATATATAATTATATTTTACTCAATTCAAACATTGTTATATATAATGGAACAATATGTCCAGAAACATAGCATTTTGTTATGCCCATGCATCATAAGACTTTGCAAAACATTTACAACCATTCACTGTTTAATAAAAATCTCATTTCCACCACACACTCTGCTTATCGGCCCATACACTACGTAATAAGACACAGATTTCCTTCCTCTGGTCTTGTGTCTCCAACTTCACCATCAAACCTATTTCAAAAAAATTAATCCCCACGTGTTAGTGTTTAAACAAATAATGCTTATAATTTAAATGAATAAAGTACAGAACAAAGTGAGAATTAATGAGCAAGCACTTAACTCTTTCTCTAATTTAATCTTTTTCAAAGGACGAACAATAGAAGAATTACATTTTTCCTCAATGCCATTATTAAAATTCGGAGAGGGTGACAACAGAGACAGAGAAACGTCTGCATCTCCTGTACTCTCACAGGTTTGACTCTCAACATCCTGGTAACAAATCAAAATATTACGAAATAGTCACAATTGTATGTATTTGGAAATGGACACAATATTTAGTTGATTGATTCTGATAATAGATGTTTAGATACTGCAACTCGTCCATGTTCATGTGATACAACATCATTGTCGTGTGTATTATCGAATATGGTCTCATCCTGCATTTTTTTTAAAACGTACAAATTTAATCCAAATAAACCAAGTAAAATAAGAAACATACACAAAAACAAAAAAACGCAATAAAACAACGAACTTAAATTAAAACAACATACATTTGATTCCATCATAGACTTAAGAAATGACTTGATAATAGATTCGCTGCTGGAAACTCTTGAAACTTGATATTTTGGCTCGTTCAATGAGTCTAAATGCTTTTTTTTTCACATTGACCTTAAATAACATGGATCTCTCATTAAGAACATTAAGTTCTTTGAGATAAAGCTCCAAATCAGCACCCTACAAAAGAAAAGAAAGAAAGAGGAAACACCTCAAAAGGAATTCCAAAGTAGAAATACTGACAATAGATGACAAAATGCGAGAAATGAGTATAAAACCCACTTGAAATGTTGTTCGCGTATTTCAACAGCACCCGTTCCCAATAAAGCAACACAATCTCTATCAAATAGTATGAAAGACGTAGAATCCGTGTTATCCACAACTCTCAATTGAACACTAAATCTGTCACACATGTAAAACAACAGTCAACAAATAATTGCGCAGCACAATGATTCAATAACAAAATCAAAAAGCTCAGAAAATAATACTTATTTCGGACAATAATCGTCTCAATGTTTCTGATAATTCTTACAATACTATTTTTCAAAATCCTCACATACAGAATATGGACATTTCTTACAGGACTTGTACCACTAGTTGTACTTGCTTTCAATTGATTTTATTGTTCAAAAGTAATGCAAGTGGTAATCTCACCGCCATTCTTAATGTCACTAATAGACTTCTTCTCTGTGTCTTTCAGAAAATCATTTTCAAAAGAATACGATGATTGGCTAGACAACTGAGTCAACCTCATATCGTTCTCTATTGGATCAGACGAAAGCCTAAAACGCAACACAATAGCAAACAATCACTATACATACTAAAAACAATGATTAATGGAAGACACATAGACACATCTTTTTCTTTTCTTCTTTTTTTACGTTTTTTTTTTCACGAAGCGGGTAAAGAAAATGCTCACCTTTTTTTGAATTCTACGATTTCGAGAAAACTGGAATCGAAGAGAATCCTCGTCGTATATTTTGTATTCGTTATCCCTATCTTACCTATTCACTGATGAAAACGAAAGTGGGGGAGATTCAGAAAACATACCAAATATAAACACGAAATTTAGTAAGCACAAATTATTTAAAATACCCATGAAACCCTTAATCCTTGCAAGCTGGACGATTTCAACGTTTTGAGGAAACTAATTATTTGCCAAGAAAGACTTCACTTTATCCACATGCTGCTCCCACAAAGTACACTCAAGCTTGTGACCCCTATTTTCAGAACATCTGGAAGAAATAAAAATATATTTCCTATGAAATTATATTTCACATCGATCATACAAAAATACCTGAGGTCATCAAGTTCTAAAACAACCATCTTTGTTTTTCTACCGGATACAACATGCTCACGAACTTCCCCAATACCTGACAGCAAACCGATGACGTCTACAAAAAATAAGTTGAACATTTATCAACGACATCAACACATAAAATATATCAGTAAACTCAGAGACAAAAATATTACCTACTAAATAAGGTGAGTCGACTGATTCCCTCTCTATAACGTCAAAATCAACAAAACTAAATCCATTAGTAGGAATAATAACATCAATAGTCGATTTAACATCGGTCCTCAAGTTGAAAGACAGACGATAATCATGTCTAGTTGGCATGAAATTATCACTATTCAAACCAACTCCAAAATTTCTTATAAAATAGACATCCCCTCACAAATTTTTTTACGGACATTCACAGATCCTTTGACAGTAGCATGTATCTTTCCACCCTATAAAACGAATACATTAGATACCTTTACATCAGGGCCTTAAAAAAAGAAAAGAAAAAAGAACGAAAAGAAAATAAAAACAAAAAAAGGAAAAAGAAATTAAAAAAAACACAACGCAAAGTATTACCTTCTCGTCTAATAGAACCATGTCCATATTGTCGACAAAATCTTTTTGCTGAAAATTAGGAACCTTCCAAGTCCTAACCACCCTCACCTTAATCCTCCACTCCTCCTTCGACAGATTAAGATACTTAATGAAATCATATCTGGAGTACATATCTGGCACTAAAAAAGGTTGAAAAGATGAAGATGCAACAGATAACACAGAAGAACAGAATGAGGAGGGGAAGAATAAAAAAAGGCGATGACCAAAGGAAAGAACCAAGCAACAAATATGATATATATACACACCTTCCAAAATGGACTTGAAAAGTCTTTGAACTTCTTTTACCATGCAGCGTATTAAATTAAATTTATATTTAAATATTAAATGCACATAACAATTACCCATGTATAAATTAGTGGAACTTTAATCCAGCTTGACCCCATAAAGATAATGATCCTTTTTTCCACTAATTAATATTAATTTTTGATTAAAAAAAATTACCAAAAGAAAAAACTTTTCAAACATTTATCAAGTGTGAACATAATGGTGAAATTGAAGGAGAGAGTAGCATATCATCAAACTTTTTAATATTATTTATTCCCTTAGAATAATAATAGATGGACAAAATGATTATGACTCAGTTTGTCTCCGATTATCAAGTTTATCCATTTAAGAGACATTTTGCATCTATTACATTTATGAACTATTACTTTGCTAAAATATAAAATAATTATGTCCTCAACACACGTCATCTTTGAGATAATCACACGGTGACTCCTTGAAAAACTTTGGTCCGTATCACTAGCATCTCTGTAGCATTATACTTTACCTTTAAAGGGATGCAGACCTAAACTATCTTGTACCAACAATTCTCTTTTGAGCTTGAAGTAATTTATTTTAAATTCAAAATATTTCAGTTTAAAAGGAAACCTGCCAAAACCAAAAAAATACATGGTTATTTTTGAAATTTTACTTTTCTTTTATAATATAAATATTTTTTAAAATGCCCTATCTTTTTCTCCTTATATCCTAAAATAATTTTATTTTACATTGTAGAAGACAACTTTATCTTATATAATACGAAAAATATTAATATTTTTTTTGTTTTGAAAAATTCATATGTTTTTTTAAAATTTTATAAATCCATATTATCCTTTCTAATGTTATAAAATTTATTAAAATTCTTTAAAATCTAATCTTATTAAATATTAATTATAAAAAGAATCTTTTAAACACATTTTATAAATCCCTATTATCCTTACAAATCTATTAAAATCTTTTAAATTCCATGGGATTTTTTATTCTAAAAAAAGTCTTTTAAATCGTAATCAAATTCACCCCTAAATGCAAATTAAAATATATTAAATTTATTTATAATATATATATATATATATATATATATATATATATATATATATATATATTAAATTCTCCCTTGTTTGGTACAGGAATTTTTCTAGAAAAATCTTGGGAAAATGAGGTGAAACAAATTTGTTTCTAACGTTTGGCACGAGCACGAGAAAACTGAGAATAATCTCAGGAAATTTTTTTCTTCTTCCAATTATTTTATTTTACACATCATATTCTCAAATGAAAACACCATATGATACAAGGCATTTTTATTTTCTCACAGCATCAGAAGAATTAACCTAACATTTTCGAAAATTTTTTAAACTTACCAAACACCTTTTCATAATTTATCTGAGGAAAAATATTACCATATTCCCGAAAAATATTTTTTCCGATAAAAAAATATCTCCTATACCTTTTTAAAAGTTAGAGTAAAGCTTCTTTGGATTCCTAACAAAAAACACGATCGGTCTCTTGTAAAAAAAAACACATATTAATCTTTTTTTAGGGATTAAATTGAGTATTCATTGAATTTTTGAGAAATTATATTTTCAAAAAACTGAAATTGTAGAGGGAGAAAAAATTAATTTTTTTATAAGGGAAAAAAATAAAAATCGTGTTTTTTATTACGCACCATAGGCTTTGCTCTAAAAGTTAAGTAAATCCGAACATAAAGTGTGCACACATGAACTGAAACCATGAATCAGTGGGTCATCCAAGGGGTCCAAAATCCATAAAAAGTAATTGCACATTGTCAATAAATATCATCACTGTTTTTCGTTTCCAAAACCACACTCTCCCGCCATCATCATTCCATCCTCCAAAAGAGAGTCAAGAATGGACCTTCCCGTCATAGATCTCTCACCATATCTACAGGGAAATTCCGGCGAGTGGGACCCACAAATCACCGCCCTATGCGGCGAGGTAAGCCGCAGCCTGAGGGAGACGGGGGCACTGGTAGTGAAGGATCCGCGGTGCTCCGTTGAAGACAACGATCGCTTCATCGATATGATGGAGAGGTACTTCTCCAGCCCTCAACAGTTCAAGCTCCTCCACGAGAGGCCCCACTTGCATTACCAGGTAGTTCTCTTCTCTTTGCGAAATGGGTCTCTTTACTTTTCCCTAAAGTTTCATTCTTTCGAAATTTGGACTCGTTAAATTTTTTTATTTTTTATTTCTGTGAATCAGGTTTTTCCTTTGACTTGTAAGTAAATTTAACTTTTTTAAATTATTATTATTATTTTGGGGTGATAATTTTCTAAATTGTTCTGGGCTTAGGTCCTTTATGGTTGAAGGCATTCTTCCATTTTTAAAGTTTTTAATTCAGTTTTTGTGTGTAGCAATTTATAGAGATTTTATGAACATTGCAAATGGACAATACTAGCAGCATTTTAGGAAGCAGAAAAAAGATCATCAATGGTTAGGGCCTTCATTCAGGAATCAGTACTGTGATATAAAGCATTGTAATGGCTTTTGGATCATTTAGTTCAGGAAGAAAATTGGATTAATATGCAGCTACAAATGTATTTGTTGTAGAGTGCGATTTGTTTTTGTGATCTGGCAGTTTTGGGGGGCGAAGAGAATCCTTATGACATGATAATAATAAATGGTGCTTCAAATGGGTGTTATAGGTTGGGGTTACACCGGAAAGAGTAGAAGTTCCAAGAAGCTTGGTTGATGAAGAAATGCAAGAGAAACTGAAAGCTATGCCTAAAGAGTACCAGCCACATACTCCTGTTGGGCCTGATCTCAAATGGCGATACTTTTGGAGAATCGGTCCTCGACCATCTAAAACCCGTTTTCAGGTGTTGTGCCTCTCTCTTTTCGTTTTCTTAATGACATATGTTTGCTAGTATTGTTTCCTTCTAAAGTTTATCTCAATTTTGCAGGAACTCAATGCAGAACCAGTAATTCCTGAAGGTTTCCCTGAATGGAAAGAAACCATGGATTCCTGGGGATACAAAATGATAGCAGCAATTGAAGTAAGTTATTTGATTGTTATTTTTTTAATACTATTTCTAAGGTGCATGATCTAAATGTGCATATTTCATACTAGGTGGTTGCTGAAATGGCAGCTATTGGGTTTGGTCTTCCAAAGGATGCATTCACTTCTCTTATGAAGCTGGTGAGCACATCAATTGCTTCCTGTTGATTAGATATTTGTTAAATAAACAATTAACATTTACTCATAGGAAGGCCAAAGAAAAATACAACTGAAATGAGTTTATTAAAGAACTCATGTGATATTAAAGATTAACACTTTGAGATGGATTTTAAACAAAAATAATGTGGGACACCATTCACAATCTCATCTAGTTGATTATATTACTGCATAGTACAGAATTAGCATTTGAAGTTACCCATTTTCTATTTGGATGCAAAGGTTCACCCAGTTTGAGTGGCAGACTGGCAGTGTTTTACTGTAACAGAGTTGTCTTCATGCTTTGTTTCATATACTTTCTTTAGTTGTTTGATAGTTTCCCCTGCTTAAAATTAGATTAGTATCCGACAAGACTGAGGCACATGCATTTTTTTATGCTGCCTCCAAAAGGAGCGGGATGGTTTACTTGTGGGAATAGATATACTGCAGAAATCCCTTTTGTAAAGGAAAGCATAAGTTCTCTAAGAAATCTGCCTTACTCTTGGCTGGTTCAAAATTAACAATGTATTTCTTTTTTACTTTAATGCAATGCTAGCCTTTCCCAGGCCCCACAATGGTAGGAGCCTCATGGACTGGGCTGCAACTTTTGTTACTTCAATAAATTGGAGGTTTTAGTGAATGATATGGCCACCTAATGGGTTATACCCCATCCTTTTAACAATGTCATTTATTTAGTAATACATTTATATTTATGCATGTCGAGAAGGAACAACTTCACTTTAATAAGCTCCTTTTTGCCAATTTCTAATAGGTATTAATATTCTCTACTTGTCACATTGCAGCATTTTTCTACAGTAAAATTGAATGATGGCTTGAACCAGACTCGTACCTGCATAGCTCTTCATGTGATTACCTGTGTTTTTCTAGTGATTGTATAATGGATTGGTCTTTTTTTGTCATGTACTAGGGCCCACATCTGTTAGCTCCAACAGGGAGTGACCTTCAAAGATATGGCCAGGAGGGAACTGTTTTTGCAGGATATCACTATGACCTTAACTTCCTAACAATTCATGGTAGAAGTAGATTTCCTGGCTTAAACATCTGGTTAAGAAATGGACAGAAAGTTGAAGTGAAGGTTCCTATAGGATGTCTTCTTATTCAGACAGGAAAACAGGTAACTGGAAATGACCTGAATCTGCAGATGTTTGATCAGAAGGAATTCAAAGTTTATATTGCAGTTTGAAACATGTACCTGATGCCTTGTCCTCTCGTATCTCCTGTCTTTCTGATCAAAATGGCCTCGCCAATCTTCTTTTGTTTGTCCTTTACTTTTTGAACTATTTATCAAAGTTACCTGTCTCAAGTAAGTAAATGGTATTTCAATTTTATATATGTTGGTGGCGAGCCTTGGAGTAGCAATAATGTTGCTCCTCATGACCAATAGGTCACAAGTTCGAGTTTGGGTAATAATTTCTTTACAAAATGCTGCGTATAATCGACTCTCATCCCTACCCTTGCAAGTCAGAGAGCCTTTTGCACCGCAATCTGCCCTTTGCCCATTATGGGCTATGACTTCATTTTCATTGCCTTTGGGACTGCAAGTTTACTTAATTTGACAGCGCTCTTTGATAATTGTGATTGATTCTTTGCATTATCAATGTCTTTTTGTTTTTTGGGTTTTGTTTTTATTGTTTTAAAATGCAGATAGAGTGGTTAACTGGAGGGGATTGCATAGCTGGCATGCATGAGGTAGTTGTCACAAACAGGACAATTGATGCAATCAGTATTGCACAAGAGCAAAAACGTAGCTTGTGGAGAGTCTCTTCAACGGTGAGTGAGGACAAAAAGATGGTCTTTTTTTGTACAATGAAAGAAGAGTTTAATGAAATTAGAGTTTCGTGAGGGTTATATTGACTGGTAACATTTTGTGTGTCACATGTAGTTGTTTGCGCACATAGCATCAGATGCGGTTCTGAAGCCCTTGGGACATTTTACTGAATCGTCGTTGGCAAGCAAATATCCACCTATGTGTGCAGGAGAGTATGTAGAACAAGAGCTTGCAGTAATCAATCTCAAGGGAAAGAAATGACAACTTTCATGGTTGACAATTGTAATAAAAAGTTAATACATTCTTCTTTCATTGGATGCCACAAACTTTTTAAGCTATTGGGATAAAACCATTGGAATTTTTTTATTTAAGTGCTTGGAAGAGTTTTTGGGCAGAAAAATTATGTTTGATATCAATCAATCAAACACATTTTATTTGTTCCAATTTTCAAATGTTTATAACGCATTCTATAATATTTGTATTTAATAAAGTGTGCCTGCGAACAAAAAAGAAATAAAAAGTTAATTTTTTTTTCAATTTTTGTTCTTAATTGCTTCATGCTCTGTGTGAACACCTAATTTTCCCCCAAAAATTTAAAATTGATGAAAAAATAATTTGAATTATGAACCCCTATTTTTCAAAAAATAAAAAATAAAATAAAATAGAGTAAAGTATTTTTTGAGTTCTCAACAAATATTACACGGCTTAATTTAATTGCTTAGAAAAAAAAAGTCCACTCACGTCTCTTTAAAATTCAAAAGTCCACTCACATCTTTTTAAAATTCAAAGAAGACCTATGTTTTTAACGCGAGTCTTCTTTTAATTTCAGAGGGATCAAAAAGATTAAAATAAGTTTCGTAATTTTTGTTGAGGACTCAAATATAAAAATATAATTAAATAGTAAAAATGAAAAACAAAAAAAGAAACCAAAAAAAATGATCGAGGAAGAATGTTGGCATGCTGTGTTATTGAAGACAATGAGTGATATTATATCACTAAGAGGTTTGAACCCATGATTAAAGCAAACGAGATAGATGATCATAATTATCACTGTGCAATTATAAAAAATTAAAAACAGACTTACTTGATGTCAGATGATGAGACAGACAGAATGATAAAATTATGTAGTATCAGAGGAATAAAATCCGAGCCCACAGAATGTGTCTCCTTAAGACAATTTGCCCCCTCACTGATGCCAAAGGTTGATGGACACTTGTCTTTCAGGATAGAACGGATTTCGTCTGAAGAGTGGCGGCACTACCAGTCAACAGCCCAAACGAACACAACAAAATGCCAGAGGGATTACACCAGAAAAATAGAATGAAGTATGCAAAACCGGGTGAAGAAAATAATCCAGCAGAATAACAGTGCAGAAAACTTAATTAAATTTTCTGAAGGGGTCAGGGTCTATATATAGAAAACGTAAGGTCACGTTTCAAAAGACACTTATTCGCCGACGAAATAACACATCCGTTGAACACGAAAAGACACATTCGTTCAACACGAAAAGACACATTCGTTCAACACGAAAAGACACCCATTCAAGGATGAAACAACACATCCTTTAGGGTGAAAAGATACATCTATTTGTCGACGAAAAGACACACATTTTCACTACCAAACTTCTTATTCATAACTAATAGATTGTCTACACAATTTATATATATATAAATTCCAACAATCCCCCACATGCATAAGAAGTCAATTCATCGTGACTAGAATGCATAAAAGTATAAATGCAAAGTGTAATTTTCTCAACGAGAAACAACTGCATCGAGATAAGTGGAGTTACCTTTGAACCTTCTCTAGTGAAAACCTATCGGATATACTCGGTCAATCGGTGGTCTGGTCGACTTGAACCGTCGACCTTTAGTGTATACCTAGACAATAGGATGTAAGCATTAATCAATAATTCATGCTCAATAACAATCATATCAAGAACATGAAAAAAGATCTTTAGAATTTATGAGTTTCACACAAACATACCTTTGTCCATAATTGCGGAAGATCTTTAACGGTATAATGCTTTCTAAGAGTCTTGACCCTTTCACTTCCTGTATCTTCTTCTGATAGGGATGAGATACAACGCTCATGGGAAGACAATGATGGTAGTCAGTTTTCTAGACCCCTATTTATTAGAAAACTACCCACTACTCTTAAGATAACTGCATCTATCAACAATTATTCTTTTAAACAACTTCCTTAGCAGTCAATTACCATTATGCCCTTTTATTAATTAAATCAAATAACACTTAATATTATACATGAGACAAATAAGGTTTTACATAGGAGTCACACAATTGCTTCTCTAGCATTGTTGGTCCTTTGTTGTGCCCATTTTGGCCGTGGGACACCTGCCTGGTTCTGCGAGTGTTTTAGAGAATCGGCCTTTAAAAAATTCTCATAGAAGCGGCCCTCACTTCACACTCACATAGGTGATTTCTTATGATGTAACTTACTATACATCATCTGAACACAACATATTAAGAAAACATTAAAAGCCTAAATGCTTACCCTCATAAATACACTGTCTTGTCATAAGAATGAGTGTGAGTTTAAAACTCCACAGTGTTTGAACAGTCGAACATCACTTAGTTGTCTCTTTGAACCTAGTTCATGGGATCTCCACTCTTCTAGGTAGAGTTACCGCAATGCTCAACAATTGATAGGCCTTAAACCCATTCCTTTCGACAAATTTTCAACCAACTCTCTAGGAATCCCTTTGGTTAACGGATCCGCTATGTTCTCTTTAGACTTAACATAGTCAATTGTAATAATTCCATTCGAGAGTAGTTGTCTTACGGTATCTTGTCTACAACGTATGTGTCTAGACTTACTGTTATACACGACGTTCTTGGCCCTTCGAATAGTTGCTTGGCTATCACAGTGTATGCATACGGCTGGTACTGGTTTTGGCCAATTAGGAACATCCTCAATAAAATTACGAAGCCATTCGGCTTCTTCACCGGCTTTATCTAAAGCAATAAATTCTGCTTCCATGGTGCCGAAATAGTCGAGACCTTCACGTTGCCAGTAGCCTTTTACCACAAGCCTAGCTTTATATTTATCAATAGTGTTGTTTTCTTTCATTTTTCTTTTGAACACCCACTTACTTCCTAAAGGCTTATTGCCAGGAGAAAGGTTTACCAATTCTTAAGTGTGGCTGGACAAGATAGACTCTATCTCACTATTGATAGCCTTTTCCCAGAATGGTTCTTCTAGAGACGCTATAGCTTCCTTATACGTCCGAGGCTCATTTTCTAATAAATATGTCATAAAGTCAGGTCCAAAGGATGTGGCTGTCCTTTGCCTCTTGCTACGTCTAGGTTCATCTTCTACATCCTCTACATGATCAATATTAGTTGTAGCATCTCGAGGTATCACAATGTGGTTATCATTATTACCACTTGATTCATGTACTTTATTATACGAAAATACGTCTTCAAAGAAAATAACTTCCCTTGACTCAATAACCGTAATAACCGTATTAAGTGCATAACCGATGAATACACAATTCACGATTTTAGGTCCGATTTTCAACCTTTTAGGTTTAGGAACCGCAACCTTAACCAAGCACCCCCACACTCTAAAGTATTTCAAGGATGGTTTCTTTCCTTTCCATACGTCGTATAGTATGTTGTTTGTCTTTTTGTGAGGCATTCTATTAATAATGTAATTAGCCGTCAAAATGGCTTCCCCCCACAAATTCTGTGGTAAATCGGATGTAATTAACATATCATTCAGCATTTCTTTCAATGTCCGATTTTCCCTTTCTGCAATCCCATTTGATTGCGGTGAATATGGATCTGTTGCCTGGTGTATAATACCAGACTCTATACAGAATTCCTCGAAGGGGCCATCATATTCTCCCCCACGATTGCTCCTTATCATTTTAATTTTCTTGTTAAGTTGATTTTCAACTTCACTTTTACATTGCTTAAAAGCAACAATAGCTTCATCTTTACTATTAAGTAAATACACATAGCAATATCTACTGCAATCATTAATAAAAGTAATAAAGTATTTCTTATTACCCCTAGATGGTACAGATTTCATATCATCACTAAGATAGCCCTTTCCAAGTTCATATAATACAAAATATTTCGTTAGATATAAGGCTTTTATATCCATCAAAGCACATAGTACATTTTTAAGCAAGAATTATCGCTTGCCTAATTCATAAAGCCAAAACTTTCCCATTTATAAATCACGTTTCAATGGATATCAAATGTCGTTATATGTACCATCAAATCCATGTGTACCATATATAATTGAATGTCAAAAAATACATGGCTTTCCCATATAATGAATTCTAAGAGTTTTCAATATTAAACATAGGGTTTGATGTTTGTCATTTTAAATGACATAAGTTATATCATTTTAGGAGAGAGATAGACACAGAGAAACAGAAATCATGGGAGAGAGAAAATGGGTGATTTTTTAATTTAAAATTCAAATTTTCTGTGTCTATATCTCTCTTAAAATGACATAACTTTCTGTCATTTAAAATGACAAACACTTTTTCCTTAAACATATACCAACAATATACACTAAAAAAAATGGGATTCAGCCATGGTTAAAATTGTGGCAAATGGCCAAAAACACCGTGGCCAAATCAATTTGCCATGCTTCCACAGACCGTACATAATACTGGCGTTGCATTTGTTTAGCTACGGGAATTTTTCCAATTAGCCATTATAGTTTTGAGCGTGGTAACATTTATTAGCTACGTTTACTCTTGATATTAGCCATGAATATAACCGTGGCTAAATGTGTTCATTATATTAAAAAAAATATAATAATATCATATTCATTTTAGGATTCCCTGTCTTGCTGCAGATCCAAGAAAATAAAGGCTAAATGAATATTATATAACAAATATAAAATTGTAAGAAATGAAAAGGAGAGTTTACAAATAAGAACCAAATTGAATAATTATCCGGTACAAAAACCAACAAACCATACTCCCATCTGCGGATAAAAGAATTAAAATATTGAATGGAGCCATCTTCTTAGCACTTGAACTCTCTTTCCTTCTACACAAACAAAATCATTTTCTAACCATTTTACAGTAGCCTAAAACTTAGCATATTCGGAGCCAGTTCAATAAAATCATTGAAACACTACATTTGAAAAAAAAGGAAAAATATCTCCAGAACAGGACCCTTGAAATTCCAATCTAGAGATTTTTAAGATTTCAAGCTACCATTGCAAATGGCAAAAGGTACCATTAGTTCATTTTCTGTACTTACACGTATCTTTGGTTCTTTCACTAAGCTAGTGGCAACCAACTTTTTGAAAATGACCGATAATATTAAGTGGAAGTGAACAACACAAGCCTTTGAAAATCTCTTGTCTCTTTCGTAATAAAGACATGGAGGGCCATTCTGCAAAGTCATAAGCATAACTTCCATTCAGAAAAATAAGGAAAAGAATTTAATTGAGCTTATAAAAAAAAGTAGATAATTGCTACCAATAGAAAAATAAAAATAGTAAAAAAGATAGAAACTCAATAAAGACTAAGATAAAAAAAAATTACGAAGATAAAAAAATTATAAAAACTTAGTAAAGACTAAAATATCATGGAGCAAGATAGAAAAATAAAATTAATAAAAGAAACCAAGAGAAGCATATTCCAGACCATTCACGCCCACAAAAGACTCTAAGGCAGTGTTTGGTTCGGGACATATCAAAATTATCCCATCTAAGTGTAAGTGGGTATCCTAAAACATCACGTTTGGTTGAGGACAACGTTGAACTTAGCCATCATTCCTCCTTGCCCAGCTATCGAAAGATGAGTGAAAAATGGATGAAAATCACGGATTCAGTTTCCCTCTCCGACGATGGTATTGCTGAGAAATCCGTTTTGATGGAAAATTTAGATGAAAAATAAGACAAGTCTACCCTCGTTAATCCTAGCTGTACCCCAAATTCGAACACCAATCTGACTTCGATTCTTGCACCGAACATCCCTATCGCGTTCCATATTTGTTCTTTGTGCAGCTCTGAAACCCAAACCGTTGAAACCCAAACCTCACTATGACTGAGGAAACCCAGATGCTTGTGTTCGGTTATCAGGTAATGGTAACATTTCTGTTTTTTGGAATCAAGTTTAGTCTGTAGTTAATGGAAAAGAGTCTAAAAGTTTGTTGTCTTTCGTAGCACGTTCCTTTTGTTTAGCTAGTGAAAGAAGAGTCCCGTGAACCGGATCTAGCGCGAAGTACAAGCCGGTGGTTAGAAGACCAGCGCCCGATTTGTTTTCGTTCAAACAAGGGATCCTCTTATTTTCGTCACAATATTCCGGTAAGACTTTGTGGATTTCTTTGCAGGAATCGAAGGCATATTTAAAAAAAAGTTTCTTCCTTTGAATCTTGATGCTGATGATAATATGTCTATGTTAATGTTTGACCTTCATGTCTCCCGTTGTCTGTGAAATCCTTCGTTCCGGGTTTATGATAAATTCCTCCTTCAGGCGCAGGACCCACTTGGTTCAATCATTCTCTGTTGTGTTCCTCCACTGGTTCTATGTTTTTTCATTGTTTTGCAGTTTAAAGTGTATTGCAATTTTAATCCTATAAAAATCAAGAAAAAAATACGGGTAACACTTGCACCCTTTACAAAAATAAAACAGTTTATACTATTACATCTTTATCAATGGATAACACTAATCAACCAGACTGTTTCCTACTTTATCATTATACAACTCGGATTTGCGTTTTTTTTAGTCTTTGTACGAGATATTTCTATAAGCATTGTTGTAAAACTATGTCCTCAAGTACAATTATGACAAAGGCCCCCTCAACAATAATCAATTCAATGACATACTGGTTGAGAAAAGTTAACTATACAATTGAAATGCTCTCTACTGCCACACACTCATTTATAATGCATCAATTCAAAAGAAGCGACAAATATACCTCATTTAAATTCAGTGTGAAAACTTTCATAACTATGAGGGTGAAAACAAAACATAACGTGAAAATGAATACATTAGAGTTCTTGTATATAAAAATTACAAAACAAACTATTTGATTTATTGTTTGTGTGATTGAAACCCCTGTTAGCTTAAATAACCTTAATGTTGTCGCGAACAGCTACAAGTTGGCTTTCTGTGTTACACCCAATAAAGAAAATAGCATCTCATATTAGCTTTTTTCAACTTATTTTTCAGCACATGAAGATATAAGGCACCGATCCTATCTATGTTTGCCTACTTACTTTATTGCCTGTACAAAAGAAACTCAAGAAATTTGATCTGTTTCTTCTGACTTTGGCATGCTTATACACTTGCATTTAGCTCGTTTTTCACCCAGAGTCTGCATAAAGTAACTAAAAATAGAAGGTGTCTGGTTGCTGGGTTGTTGGCAAATTTCGAACACTAATTATACCTTCAAAGTGATAGCTTGTCATGGAAGCCAAACTATTGCCACTCTTTTTTGTGAGTGTGGTACTCACATATTTTTGGTACTTGTTGTGCTACTGCAACTGTTAATGGTTGATGTAATTTTTTGGATGATGTATATACCACTATGTTGTAATTTTAGGTTATAGACCAGCTATAGGGTCATCACACAAGCATAGTTAATGTTGTGTCAATATTGTCCACTGTTCATGTAGGTGTACTGTCATGTGTGTTATAAACAGATTTAATTGGGAGTTTTTTTGTAACTACTACATTATAAAACTATGCTGTAATGCACTTGGATTCTGATATTAATTATGTTTCGTTTTCTGTATGTTGTAATTTTGTGCCTAATGCTGCTTCTCATGGGAATGAACCCTACTGCATTCATAAAGCAGCTAATATAGACCCTTCTCTGTTGTCGATATGTATAGTGTTGAGCAGGTACTGGGAAGCACTGCATACTGCTTCTGATGGAAATGATAACTTGCTTCTGGTTTGATTGTATCACATAACTGTCATGTGATTTCAGAATGATGGAAGGACGCATTCTTGATTCACATACTACTTTCAGTAACATTTTTCTCTTTAACCCGTATGCCACTTTTGGATTGTGTGTGTTGCAGGAATATTCACTTGTGTGCAGTGTGATGACAAAGGTGAAAACCCAGCATGGGAAGCCATTGGATATGAAGTTGACACTGATGGGAACACAAGCATAAAATTCACAAAGAGAGGCATCTTGAAAAGAGAATAGTGGAAGCTATGAATGAGACCAACTTGAGTCTGCCTGAGTCTCTTGTTCAGTATAAGTCTTCAAGTTGCTGTGGATGCTGAAAACAAATTGGTCAAGATGAAATCATGTGATGTAGTAATTGTTGGGTCTGGTTGTGGGGGAGGAGTTGCAGCTGTTGTTCTTGCAAGTTCAGGACTGAAGGTGCTTGTTCTTGAGAAGGGTAACTACTTTACTCCCGGGGATTATTCTTCTCTAGAAGGGCCCTCTATGAATGAACTTTACAAAGTAGGAGGAACATCAAATTGGGCTGCTGTTATAGGTACAACAACATCCATTAGAACACCAAATTGTGTGCTTAAGGAATGGGCAGAGGACCACAAGCTATGGTGCTTGGAATAGAATATTTGGCCTTCTTTTTCTTGATAGTCCCATTTGAGGGATGGAGTGGTACAAGTTGAGGCATGGGTGAAGACAATGAAATGGGAAGGAATTGTGGAGTTTCTGAATGCAAAAAGGAAGATTTGGAAGGTGAATGGAGAGCTTTCTGGGTATGTACAAAGTTGGAAGACACTCACCAATGTTGTGGTTTTGGGTGCTGGGCATCTTGTGCCTACTGAGAAGGCTGTGAATTCTCAAGCAATGATAGAAGACTGGGTTTTGGGAAGGGGTTTGTTTGAAATACTGCAACGCGAAATTGTATAATGAAATTCCACTTGGTTGTATTTGTAGTAAACGGGCAATGTTAAACTATGAATGAGATTAAACTATGAGCTTTATCTCATTGCAGGAACTGTATTATACTTCACAGTTAACGAATAAAGTTCACTTAGTCATATAGTTTATCTGTCAGAAATGAATTTCTTAACAGTTTTATGTTCTTTAAGCAGATTTTGTTATTATTAATATTATTATTATAAGATTTGAATTTATCATATATTTGATTATTAATACGAACAATTTAGCAATGGAAATAAAAAATTAAGTGAAACGTTAACAATAAGAAAAGGTTACACACCATTTTATATTATGAAAAATAAAAAAACATGTATTTGTTGACTGGTGTAGTTGTTTGTTTACGATTTTCAGAATTGATTCCTAAAAATAAAAGTAACATGAAGATAGTTTTGCTGTGAACAATTATACTGCATAACATTACCACCAAGCAATGAGATGAGAATACAGCAAATTGTTCTTAGCAGTAATATATAGCTTGAGCAAAAGTATGTTATGATTTTTCTGTTTTTCATTTTAAAAGAGTATTACCCCATTATAAGTCTTGGGATGATGTAGGCTATTTTCTCCATAATGCATGAATAAAATCCATACGTGCACTGCATACGGTTTAATACTTACTCTCAGAAAAAAAATTCTGTTATTCATACGTGCACTGCATACAGGGTTACATGGTGTTGGGGGTTATTTTGTAATTTGATTAAATTTTCCTATCTATATTTTATCTTCAATCAAACACACATTCAGTAATTTAACTCAATTTTCCTGGTAAAATTTTGCCCAACCAAACAACTTTTTTAAAACTTTCCTATCTAACTCACTTTCCCCGTAGATCCCTAGTATTTACATTTCTCTAGTATTATAAAATTTCTCCCTAACCAAACACTACCTAAATTCTAACACTAAGAATCCAACAGTCCCATCTGAGAATTAAATTAAATTTAAATTATATAAAAGAGACGTCCCATTTTTAACTAATTAACCAAAAAACACAAGGTAGGAATACAAACCCTAAATATATGGCTTTTTGACCCTTATGACCCTTAATTAATAATTAATTACCAAATTGCCCTTCATTCAAAACTATTTCGAAAATTTACCCTCCCCAACAAACATAACACCAATCTGCCCCTGTTTGACCGTTGACCACGAAGCCTACCCGGGTACACCATTACCTACCCGGGTAATTTTTGAAATTTTTTTATCTACCCGAGTATGTAGGAGTGTACCCGGGTAGAGTTCTTGAATCTGGGAAAATGGTTGAATTATTTACCGGGGTATGGATCAGTGTACCCGGGTAAATCTTGTCCAGAAACCCCAATATGTATGGGTTTCGGCCATTGTTGCGAGGTATAGGGTTTTTGAAACCCCAAATCTCTCTCTCTTACCCTCTCTAATCCGAAACATCACACATATTTCATCTCATCATTTCAGAAAGCTGAATCTTGGTGGGACATTGAGATTACATCTCCACACTCCCATTTTGTGCTCAAAAATCCGAACCAACCTCCAAACCCAAAACCTAGATCTAATTTTTGTGTGAAAGATGAGTTTAAGTCCGAACATGGTTCCTATAGTTATTTACTACAATGGGAGGCATTTTGAAGGTCCGAACGATGTCCGATTTGAAGGAAAAACAAAAACGATGAAAATCAAAGTGGGCACTACATGCAATGAACTGAAGGAGAGAATTCTTCAAAAAATGGGGTCAGAAGGCATACATTCCATCCACCGCATGATAGCCAGGTTAGAGACTGTAGTGGATATGGATACAATATACTACATTGGAAACGATATAAATGATGATGAAGATGTGGAGTTCGTAACAGATGCGTTTGTTGAATGGAAAGTATTAAAATATATTGAGATATATGTTGAAGTTGATGTTGGACAATCTTCATCTTTACCGGTGCATACAACCACTACTGCACACTGTACCGGTCAAGAAGATACAGTTGTACGATCTTCTGCACCTCCTCAGGTAGCATTGGATGAGGATGAAGAGGATGAAGACGAGGACTATGTGGACAGCGAAGATGAGGGAGAACCTGAAAGTGCTATTCCAGAAGGTGATTCGTCAGACACTGACGTGGACGGTAATTTTGAGGCTGACATGAGTGTGTGAATAAGGTGCTTCGTGGAGCACAAAATCTGCCTATAACTGCATTGGTCAAGATGACATTCAGTAGACTCGTTGAGTATTTCGTCAAGAGACGTGAAGGGATTGAAAAAGATATCTCACAAGGTTGGATAATTTCAAAGAAGGTTGAGGCAGCTTTGCAAAAAAATGATGAATTGGCCGGCACTTATCGTGTGAGGATATATGATAGTGAGCTGTTATTGTTTGAGGTTGAGGATGCCTACAATCAATCTACACACGAGGTCGGTGACACCATGAGAGTGGACTTAATCAATCGTACATGTCAGTGTGGTAGGTTTACAACAAGGAGGTATCCCTGCAGTCATGTATTAGCAGTTTGCAAGGTAGCCAAGCTAAACCATTATGATTATGTGGATCATGTTTTCAAAATTCCAACCATTGCTAAAGTATATGCTGCACACTGATTTCCTATTGGCAATGAATTGTTGATTCCATCCGTTGTTGGGCCTACTGTAATTCCGGATGCTCAGTTGGTACGTGCAAAAGGAAGACCAAAGTCTTCAAGGATTCAGAATGAGATGGATTGGGTTGAGTCTCAACCCTCTAGCAGTCAGAGCAGATGTAAGCATTGCAAGCAAGTTGGACATAACATTCGTACATGTCCATTGAGACTAAGACAAGCATGATTACGTATTGTTTTTGTGTAGTACTTTGTTTTGTAATGACAATCACTTTACGTATTGTTTTGTTTCCTTGTACCCTAAACTTTATCTTGTATTAGTTATGTATTGTGTTGTTGAAATGTATTGTTGAACTGTATTCTTGTGTTGTTGAAATGTATTGTCGAAATGTATCCGTTAAGTTTAGCGAGTCACTCGTTCCGTATTGTGCAATCCGAATGTCTACCATACCCATTTACCCCTTCCCCGAGTCAGTTAAGGTTATTGTATTACACATCAATTACCAAGATGCAAAAAAATGGATTAAACAGCACCTGCTGCTGCATCTGCAACTGGTCTACCCGGGTAACTCTTAATGATATACCCGAGTACATCCTACCCGGGTAGACCAGTTCGTGGTACCCGGGTAGACCAGTTGCAGATGCTGTTTTGGCAATTTTTTTTGCATTTTGGTAATTGTTGTGCAATACCTACATACGGTATGACTTGGGGGTGGATTGATTTCGTAGAAATAGGATGCAGTAATCAAGATGTGCGCCAATGAAAGTTGAAAATGAATATTAAAGTACTTTGGGTTGAATTGATTTCCAAATTAATTATGACAATATTAATGCAAGGTCCCATACTAATGCATAGAACCAACAAGTCTGAACGTGCGCAAAACGAAAATTTCATTCATTCAAATTTTGAACATCCAGTACAAAAACATCCATGCAATGTAGGTAAAGTTCCTAAATGTACCAAAATGACTACATTACATCAAACTAAATCAATGATATGAAACCCTATGAACACACTAATCCGATGGCGTGTCCTCCCCATTCTCTTCATCCGATTGTGTGTCATCCCCATTGTCATCATCCTCCTCCTCCTCCTCCTCCTAAGTATGGGCACCCTCGCCAATTAAACCCTCCAAGCGTGAAACCCTTGTGTCCAACCGTGCAACCCTTGTGTCCATCTGGTTCCGCCACTTGCTCGTGCTCTGTCTATATCCTCTAAAGTCAGTAGTCAGATCATATATGGATGCCATGACATGATCAAGTGTCCATCCACCCTCAGGAGGAGCTGGTGGTCACCGACTGCGGGTGGGACGTGTCGGTCTGACATCAACCTCAGCAACGCCATCATCATCGTCATCATCATCAAGGCCTACATCATAAACCATGAAAAACACATCTTATAAATACCACATTAAAAAATAAACAACACAAAATTGCATAAACTCATAAAGACCAACACATCACCTGTAGGTGCATCCTCCATCTCAGCATCGTGGTGGAATGGGATCTCAGGTGGTTCTGGTGCCTTCTTCCACGTCCAGATACCCGCTCTGTTCGGTAGGATCCCACACTGCTTCAGGAGCCTCTCACCAAATACAGCATTCCAGCCTCTGGCGGTCTTCAAGGTCTCTGTTGCCATAGGCACTCCAAATCTATGCAGAATCTTCTGCACCAGAAATGCAAAAGGCAATTCAGCCTTCTTTGACTTGGCTGCCTTCCACATCAGTATGCATATGTAATGCCTCCAGTTCACCTGCTGACTGTGAAGGAGGGCCCACAGGATGACAAAGTCCCCTTCCAGCACCTTTGAGTGATTATGCGGGCGCTGGAAAATAATATGTGTCACCACATAATGAAGAATGCGAGCAGAAACTGACAAGTTGCTAACAGGATAATGAGCAAAATGACCGGGCTCAGCGTCTGCCCTCCTAGTCTCTGTAACAATGGTCTCTCGGTTATAATCACCAAATATATGATGGCTGTCTCCATCATATAGTGCTGCTCCTGAGACACCATCAAAATCGAACCCCAGTAGCTCCGTCCAGATAGGAGCAGTCATGATGATATCAATCCCGCAGACACGGGAAGTCAGCTCGCCATGCGAGTAGCCAAGGTTCTGGTAGAAGGCTCTTACCATAACCTCCGAGTATGGGCACCGCATCTCCGCCAGGTGAAGTAAATGTGTCTGCTCAAGAAGCGGCACAATGTCAAAACGCTCTAGGTTGAAGAATGCCGAATCCAGTGATTTTGGTTCGCAGATCTTCCGGGTCATGAAAAACTTCACGAACTTCTCGTGTGAAGGTATGTCATCCTCAAACAAATATCCGAACGTCAAGTCCGGAGCCTGACTCGAAGCAGCCTGGGGCTGAGAGGATGACGACCCATCGTGACGACTCTTGGTTCTTCTCTCGGAATGGGTCACTGGCAGCTTTGAAACGCGTCGAGAGGTCATTGTGTCACACTATTAAACTGAAAAAATAACCAAAATCAGAAATTAGATACATGTTAGGGTTAGGGTTAGGGTTAGGGTTAGATTCAGGGTTAGGGTTAGGGTTAGGGTAAGCGTATGACATACAAATTGATAAAATAATTCGGACAGAATCAAATGATATAAACGAAAATACAATGAATCAGAACAGAAATCATAACATAATTGAAAAAACTGAAAAAAAAATGCACCTTTGATCGATTTCAATCGGTAGAAGGCAGAGAGGTTGCAAGGTCCGCGAATGATGATCAGAAACAAGACGAATTGGTGCAAGATTATGTCTGAAATCGCTCAAGAAGACACTCCTCCAGCAGTTCTACTCGGGTACCCCTTTTGTGGGTTTTCGAAATGGGGCTGCTGGGGTATTTTAAAACCCTACCGTCGATGTTTACCCGGGTACACTGCTCCATACCCGGGTAAATAATTCAACCATTTTCCCAGATTCAAGAACTCTACCCGGGTACACCCCTACATACTCGGGAAGATAAAAAGTTTCAAAAATTACCCGGGTAGGTAATGGTGTACCCGGGTAGGCTTCGTGGTCAACGGTCAAACAGGGGCAGATTGGTGTTATGTTTGTTGGGGAGGGTAAATTTTCGAAATAGTTTTGAATGAAGGGCAATTTGGTAATTAGTTATTAATTAAGGGTCATAAGGGTCAAAAAGCCCTAAATATATAGATCGAAACATTCAAATTATCTAAAATCTATTATAGAAAAAAAATAAACCCCCCAAAAAAACACGAAGTTAGGCATCATAATAAACTTCAATTCTGAAGAAAAAAATAACAACTCAAGGACACACCACCAAAACACTGGGAAGCAGAACCGATCCAAGTCAATATTCTGTAAGAAATCGAAAATCGAAATCCTAAATTCGATGGAAAAATCGCAAAACGAAAGGAAGAGCAAAGAAATGTTGGAGATCGATTGAGAGGTGTGACTTTTGCATGCACGGCTCAAAAACAAAGGGACAATGGTTACCTCAGATTCTGTGATAATCACTTTCCCAAATAAATTGTTGGTGTGACTTTTCAGCTGAATAACAGAGGGTTCAGTTTTCTCTCTCTGACTCTTCCAAAAATTAAGGTGGTGAGGAAACTGATATAAAGGAATGAAAAGCTGAGATAGAGACAGTGAAAAAAACTTGCTTTTTTGTGTTAGTGACTTCCCTCGCTCCCGTAGCTGCTCACTGCTGAGTCTATAAAAGCAAAGCATATATTACAACAGTGAATTGGATAACAGTATTTTTTTTTATACGTACAAGGAAATTATACACAACTTAATATAAATGTAACAGTACTGCTCTCTCTCTCTCTTTTCTTCTTACCTTTACTTATCATCCTCCAACTCCATTAGATCAAAATCTCAAGAAGTGAGAGAAAGATTAAAGTTAGTTAAGATTCTGATCTAATGATAAAAACATAAAGTTTAACTCACCGCTTTACCCAAGGATCGCATCTGTAATCCTCTTAAATGAATAAAGTCAGTCAATGTAGGACCATCCAATGGAGAAAGTTCGAGTGATCCAAATTTTGTAGCCTAAAAAAAAAAATACATTCAATTCTTAATCCATGTTTACATCCATCATGTTATTCAAAATGAAGGATCTATGGAGAATGTAATGTTACCAGCTTCGGCAAGGCAATTTCAGCATAAAACTTGTGTGCCATGTTGATAAGCTCATCCACTGATTGTTTCAAGAAGAAACTAATTGAAATGTTAGGTACCGAAAATATGAAGGACACAATATCATAAAATATGGAATAAATAAACTAAAATAATTTTAAAAAATTGGAAAATGAAGATGAACAAAAGGGATGTAGTGAAAGTACTAGATAATTAACATAGTATTAGAACCCAATATCATAAATCTGAATTTTCAGCAAAACCCAAATTATTAGAACCCAATCCACCACCAATATACAATCCCTGCAGTTTTGTTGCCTCAAGAGATTGACAAGAGAGGGAATAAAACAAGTAGATATTGAACAATATAAAGCGATCCATAGCAGAAACTAGTAGTAATTGACTCAGCTTCACTGCACTTGTTGTTTAACATGATCTACCTGTTTCTCTAATTGCATCAACTTCAAACGTCATGATTCTAACCACTGCACATAGACCTGTATAGAAATATCAGAAATCTCATGAAAATTAGGACATCTAAACACTTGTTGCATGTTTGGTATATCTTTCGGTGCATGAACCTTCAAACCTTTTTCCTTAAACGACTCTTACAAACAGCCTCTCAATTTTGTGCAAGACGTCTTTGTATCTGCATGTTTCTTCATGTTAAATTCCCCTTTCTGTTTTTCTTTTTTCACCGTATAAACATTAAAAAAAACATGGTCTTACCTTATCAGTAAATTTGTTGGCTTCTTGGTCACACTTCGTAGATGTTCCCAATATCCCAAAAGGAGCACAGCAGCCTCAACTCTCACTTGTATTGATTCAAAATCCAAAATAGTTTCCCCTGCTTACGGAGAAAAATGTCAATTCACGATGGCAAGCTTCATAAAAAAAAAATTAAACTTGAGCATTAGCTACTTATTCAGCATAATGATGATAGTGAAGACAAGCATTTTAATGGTCACATTAAACCATACTTCAGTGTTAAACTTAAACTACAAAAATTCAAACCATAAAATAAAATAGGGAAACATATTATGAAAATATATGATAAGGCATGGAATTGGAAACCATACCACATGCTACCTTTATTCTTGAGCGTGTAGGGTAGGGACCACTCTCGAGCTAGCAATCGAAATGGCTATGAACTTCGTGTTTACCCTGGCCACTCTGATCCACAAGCATGAGCTCAAACAACGCCCTCACATCGGTGCCTTTGGCAAAATTCATGCGATGAGGAATGGGAAATGAATTCTCCAATCGGAATTGAAAATGAAATCTAAATCAAACAATCAAAGAGTTTGAAAGCCCAACCTTACTCACGATTGGTAAAATATGCAAATGGTGAAGAAGAGAAACAGAGATAATGAGGCATGGTCACCATTTTGGCTAATGAAACATAGATCCAAACCCTAATAAAGAAAGAGAGAAATGAAGAAATTAGAATCCTAGAAGAAAAAAAAGATGAAGAAATCAGAATTAAAAAATGAGAATGTATGTCATAAGTATAGCCTGAGACAAGAGACGCTGTTTGGCGATGTTACTTAAAATTTAAAATTTAGAGTAAACAATCTTTTAGTACATGACAATATCTATGAAGTCCTCTTCAGTCACTGGCAATAAAAAAGGACCAAATTGGTCCCTGAAAGTACAAAAAAAGGGGCCACTCTACATATTTGGGAGTTGACATAAGGACTAACATGATCTTTTTTTTTGTAATTTTAGGGACTAATTTGGTTTTTTTTTTATTGTCAGGGACTGAAAAGGACTTCGTAGATATTGACAGGACTAAAAATAGTGTTTATTCTAAAATTTATTATTTTTAAAATTTTTAGAGCATATTAATTGACCGTGGTTAAAAAATCATGATTAAAAGCCGTTTTTCTTGTAGTGATATATCAATATTTATTCAATGCATCAATCTCATTATTTGCATCCTGGGTAAAAAATATATACGACTCTACTTGAATCTTAATAAAACCAATGCAATCATTTCAATGTATAAAATTTTAGTTTGAATATAAAATTTCTAATATTCTTCTACAAGATTCCAACTTGAATCCTCGGGCATAAACATTATCATTACCAGGATGACATTCACACAAAAAAACTCTGCAATGTGATTTGTAAGGATTCAGTTCCCAACCACCAAACCATGGACCGTTATTAAATTATTTTAAAATTAAAACAGTGCAATGATTCACACAAAAAGCATCCAGTAAAAAATATAACCACCATTGTCATTGGCATTTCATTCTTGATTCACATAACCAAGAACAATGCATTCAATTGCATGTCTACACATTACATGCATTACAAAATATATTATTCCATGTATATTATAAAAAAAATAGATTCATGCATCCAAATTTTTGTATTTCAATCGATGCATTGCCATTTCTTAACATACATAAATTAGAAGATGACAACAGTGATACATATGTCTAAATATACGTAGAAGACGACAATTATATATATATATATATATATATATATATATATATGTATGAGGTAGGATCCTTTGATACTGGTGTCAAATTTGAAGTTTCACACTTCATCTGAGAGCTGTTACATCGAAAAAGATCAACGACTCTGATTTGTAAGCATGTGATACTATTGATCTTTTTCGATCTAACGGCTCTCAAACGGCTCTCAAATGAAGTGTCAAACTTCAAATTTGATACCAATATCAAATGATGTTATATATATATATATATCAAAAACAAAATCAGCGCATGACTTTTTGAGATGGACCAACACTAGAACAAGTTGCAAATTCTAATTGAAGCAATATGGCACGACAATCGAGAAGCAAATTAATCTAAACACACAATTGAGAAATGGAGTTGGAATATATATATATTATACATATACAATTCGCAACAGCAAAAAAGAAAATCACCAAAAGTAACAGTGAACTAAATTCAAATAATATATTGAAATCCAATATTGATGCACGGTTCGGTTACCGAAAAGTGATATACTTCTCCAAATCAATATGAAAAATTGAAAACTGACAAAATTACAACGATTTGTGTATAAAACTTGACGGTATAGTGTTGCAAATTTCAAATGCTATTCAAAATCAATATGCATGGACACGAAAATCGAGACAAGTAATATATCTCAAAACCAAATAGAAAACTTGTATCCAAACTTGCCCAAGGGATTACTTGGTGCAAGGATCAAACCCTGTCTCAAACAGTTTCTTGAAAAAATTTTGGGAGCTAGAGGATAAGCCAAAAAATCTTCGGTTGGGGAATTAGTCTCGTCCTTTCTTCGGTTGCGAAACTTAGTGCACCCACTGTTACAATGAGGGGCTAGCCCAAACGGGCCGTACCCCGAGGACATGGTGCCCGGAGAAGGTTGAATAGAGATACCACCTCCTGGCAATGTACCAAAAAAAAAAGCAATTAATCGGATTCTATATATATAGAATAAAGAAAAAGTGTGTGTCATTTTAAATTTTAAAAGATATAAAGTTGTGTCATTTTAAGAGAGAGAAAGAGATCGATAAAGGAAAAAAGAGAGTTGACAAAAAAATAAAGGTATGGATCCTACCTCTTTGTAAAAGTAAGAGGATATAAATTATATCATTTAAAAAGATAAACAATTTTCCCATAAAATAACGGCAACAAAACATAAAGCAAACATGCAATTAAATTCGTAACAGTGACAGTTCTAATTTTAGAAAAAAGTTCAAACTTCTTACATAAGAAGCACGTGAACTGATAAGAATTAATCTATTATCTATGTTAGAAGGCAAAAACATTGAAACATGAATTTGACATAATTTTTGCAAACACGAATATCAAACAAAGATGAATTGAAAATCCGCCATTTGAATATTCACAAACCAAATAACCAACATGCTGAAAGTGACTTTGCTGAAACAACATGTCCTTTAGGATGAAACAACACATCTTTTAAGATGAAAAGATACATCTATTTGTTGAAAGTGACTTTGCTCCCCATTACGAAGCAATAAACAAAATTTGCTCCCCATCACGAAGCAAAAACAAAAGAGTCAAAACAAAAGAGTTGTTTTGAGTTTAACGCTGGCAAATAAAATAATGCCAAGGAGAGGGAAGCATTTGAAAAATAAAGAAGGGAACTTGAACAACAAACACCAAAGCACTGACCACCAATGGGATGGAGTAGAGGAGAAGAGAGGCGCAAAGGTTAGGAATAAATCTTTGGTACTACTGCTATACCAAAGATTTAGTGCATCCCACCAATAAAAATATTACATGTCAGTTAAAATTCTGTTTTTTCTGTCTAATTTTTTTTCTCTCTTCTGATATGTAATGTTCTCGTTGATAAGATGCTCTGAATCTTGGTACAACAGTAGTACCAAAGACTTATTCAAAGGTTAGGTGGTCACTTAGAGTGGCGGGAATTCTTCCACGGAGATAAAAACAAAAACAAAAAGTCTTAAAAAGGAGGTTAACAAACAAACAAAAAGAATTCTGGTGTTAGAAAGATTTTTAGAGTGAAAGTATGAAAGAGGGAGGAGGAAGAAGAGTGTCTGAGACATGAAAGGGAAGGTGAAAAGAAAATTTTCGTAGAATATAGCGTTCGAGAAAAAGAAGAAGAATCTGAAAGATAGGAAAAACCCGTTCACTCAACTTACTTCTCAAGTTAGACGCCAATCATAGGACATCTGAAGAATATTCGTCATTATCTTATCCTGGTAAGATCCTAAGCCTATTAGCTCATGTATTTACTATATAGCTTAAACATGGATATATATATTTTGATGCTGGTTCAACGTTTGTGCCTCTGCGATTTATTGTATTAGTCGGATAAGTCTCTTTACAAGATGAAAATAAAATGGGAAATATTATTGTGATTTTAAATCACATTTTTAATGAAACTGCATCATTTTGATAAATTTTTGTATTTTCTCTCTTCATTTTTTTTATTTCTAATTTTATAAATTAAAAAAATGATAAAACACATCAAAATAACATAATTTTATTAGTAATAATACAAAATAGTATCATTTAAAATGACAAATGGTAGTAAAGATAAAGAATTAGCTCATGTTTACTTTTAAATCTTTACTATAACAAATGGAACCATAATCTTCTGTGGAAAAGAACCAACTTCTCTGTTACTAACCCCATCAGCCTTGTACACTACCCATGAATCTGGAATACACCACCATCGCTCTTCAATTTTGACCACATTTTTTTTAAATTTTTTTTTAGTAACCCATCTACTTTTTTCGTATCTATTTTTTATTCTGTTTTTCTTTTTTTAATTCTTATAACCCATTTAGTTTTAGTTTTAGTTTTCCTTTTTTACGTTTATGGGACGCCATTGCAAGTGGTACTATTTTTATTATTTTATGTTACTTTTTCATTTCTTTATCTTTCTTCATTATCATAAGTAAAGACTAGGTCATAAAATTAAATAATGAAATTATAAAAATGAAAAATAAATATAAAAATAGAGTAAAGTATTTTGTGAGTCTTTAACAAAAATCATGGGATCTATTTTAATCCTTTTAAACACAATTAGTCAAAATTGTGGTTATTCTAAAATTCAAAAAAGACTCACTTTAGTTCCTTAAAATGATTAATATGTGTTTATTTTAAATTTCAAACAAATCACGAGTCAATTTTTTTAAGGGATTAAATTGGACTCCATAATATCTATTGAGGACAAAAAAAAAAAAATACTTTACTCATAAAAATATTAAAGTAAAGACAGAAACTTGAGGCCGAGGCTTAAGGGATGAATCTGCACATGTGATTAAGCTTTATTGATAAGGTTCTTTAATTTAATAATCTTTTACTTATTCCTAGTATTCCTCTCATGTGAGTAATCGTTTTTTAATTATTTATAATATTCTAATTAGATTTTTTTTTTTTTAATTTTAGAAATCTTTGCAATGAATGGTGTTTTAGCCGTGATGACTTGTTAATCTCATCCATTTTGTTTGAGACCATTTTAACTGTGATGACTTGATGGTTCTAAACTTATTTAAATCTATTCTAAATTTTGTGGTACCCAAAAATGATAATATTAAAATTATTACATAGGGATGATTTAGCCATGATGGCTTGTTGACCCCTCATGTTTTTGTTCTGAATAATTTTAGCTACGACAACTTGATGGTCCGAAATTTATTTTAATTTATCATAAACTATGTAACAATAAAACATTTAATATTAAAATTATGTAGAGATTTGACCGTGATGACTTATTGATCTCGCGTATTTTATTTTGGGTCATTTTGGCTGTGACAGCCGGATGACTTGAAATTCCCAAAACTTAATGAATTCCCAAAAGCAAAACCCTTTCAAACTATTTTTAAAAATCAACCAACACACATAAATATTTTCTATAGAGCGACGTAACTTTGAATCCTTCTCGTCAAGCCCTAAAATAAAATTTTAATAATTTATTTTTATTTCTGTCTAAATAATCATATATCTCTTCAAGAATAAAGCAAATATTTTTAACAACTATTAATAATTTGCATAATTAATTAAAGGTAATCATTTTTTTAAATGGATGTGTCAGGAGTGTAATGAAATTAAGTTTTTACCATTCTTCGTGCATAATTAGACTCCTGAACTTAGATCTAAAATTTTAAAAAACTAGTTTGCAAAATAAAAGATTTTTCAATTTTTTCCAAATTAAATAAAATTGATGATGACTCCATATTTTTATTTTACGAAATAAATTCAGATCGTTATACTCTGGAACAAGAAAATAAATTGGTTTTAATTTTTAATCGAATCTGTTCCTTAGATTAAAAATTGAAAAAAAAAAACTATTTTTAGGAACAATGTAATGCATAACCTAAGTAACCATGTAGTCCTTCCAAGTGGCTAACTTTTTGAACCACATCTCCCTCAGCTTTCTTGGACTGTATTAACTATTTCCTCATTGAAAAGGATGCGACCAAAACTCTCGTGTGAGGTTCTACATCTAGTAAAGTTTATTTTCCCGTTGGGACTCTAGCACAGGAGTAATAACACCTGTGAGGAAAATTTTGGATTGTTTTATACTAATGTAAGTTATATTCTTAATCTTAGCCATTGGTTTTATTTATAATGCAACGAATTTAATTTATTAAAAATGTTAAATAATTAGATGCAAGTGGATCAACAAATAAGATTGTTGGATAAAGGGCCCCAAAACTCAAGAAAGAATGAGTTAAATATTAAAATTCTTTTCATAAATGCCTCATTTTCTTTGAAAAATCAATTTCTTGAGATATTTTGATTTAAGCTAAGCAAATGTGATAGATAACAACTTAGATAACAAATCATGATCAACAAATTGGAAGTTAAATATGTTCAATAGTACTAGGAATGCTTACGTAAAAGAGATAAGGATATAAATAATGCAAACTCAATTATCCTGGTTCGATCAAAACTATCGTGACCTATGTCTAGATTGCAATCACATATGATTCTCCACTATTGATCAAACTTTAAGGGTGCTTAAACAACTAATGCAACCACCAAGATTATAGTTCTTGGACACCTTACAATTTCTCCCAAAGGCAATGACCTATTTTTTCAATCCTAAGGGTCTCATTACCCTCAATCAACAATCACACAAGGAAGAAGAGTATTTGGACAAGCTAAGCGCTCTCAAAGTACATATAATATAAATTGAAGACTAGTTAGTGTATAGCTTGAAGTATGAAAATGAGCTTGAAGTATGAAAATGAGCTCAAGTATGTGATGATCAAGGACAAATATAAATGTTGAGCAAGAATGTGTTAGGAGTAGTAATATTGGCTCAATAAATGTTGTAGTGAAATTCTAGACCTAATAGAGCCGTTACAAATGAATATTTATAGGTTTCATATAAATTATAATTGTTTATAGCCATTGCAAACCTTTTTGGAAATATCTATCTAAATAAATGTCGAGGCTTACTCGAGTGTATTGTTTATCATCATTTACTTAAGAAAATTTCCTATTTGACTTGAATAAATGATTTACTTGGGTAACTGTCCTGATTTACTTGAGTAAATTATATCGTATGTAGGGATGATAATTCGACTTCAAAGATGAAATTTTCATTTAATGCATGCAAAAACAAAAGTAAAATATGGAGAAATGAAAAGAAAATATTGAACCAGAGATAAGATAAATATTGAATCAGATAATCTTAGATCCATTTTGTACATTCTGTGTAATAGCAAAATAATATACTTTAAAACAAGAAAATTCTATTGAATCAGATCATCATAACCATATTTGTGCATTCTAGGAATGATTCCATTGTACTTACAACCGAAAATGAGAACCATTTATGTAAAAAAAGAAAGAAAAAGAAGAAGAGAACCATCCTAAAAAAAGTACCTGGGGATACAGTCGTAAGAAACAATTTATAAGACTAAAAAAAAGGCGTAGAAGTTATGAGTCACTGACAAGTAGGGGTGAAATTGAGTCGGGTCAGCCTACAGGAGCTTACGACTCGGCCTATGTCAGGTCAGATCTGATTTAGTATTTTTCGTAATATAGGCCAAGTTTAGGCCTTGAAAAAGCTTGTTGAATAAATAGACCGTAGGCCAACTTTCACAAGGCCTAGCCTATAAGCTTCCAGGTTGACCTATATTGTAGTATTTATTTTAAATAAAATAAAATAGAATAAATATGTCTTTAAGAAAAAATAAAAAATATAAATTTAATCAATTATAATTATTTATAATTTAATTATACTCGATTATATTTTAATATAAATCTGACTTTATTTCTTATGTAGAAGGAACCAACATCTCAGCATGTTAGATTGTGTATATGAATAAATTAAAAGGTTTTTGGGAGATGTTATACTTACTACAAGCATCATGATGTGTTTGTTGGATTCATGTAGTTATTTTAATTTATATAGTATGGATTTGTTTGTTGGATCTCATAAAATATATGTTATTTAGTTTGAGCATTTTGCTTTTGAAAGTGACTTAAATGCAAATTGTGATGAGTTTTGTTGTGATTCATGATTCTGTTTGAACTTTGAAATTGTGATTTTTGGTTTAGCAATAGAATTTGAGTATTTTGTGAAGTTGATTCATGGTTCTGTTTGGAAGTTAAAAATTAACAGGCTAACAGGTTAGGACAGACCATTTATTTTTTTATAAACGGGGCAAGTCAGGCTAACCGTTAGACTCGAACTAGACTTGGGTCAGGCCAAATTAAATTTTTTTGACATAGACTTCGACTTTCGAGGCAAAGTTTAGCTTAACCTAGCTCACTTTTACCCCTACTGACAATCAAACGAGTAAAAAGAAAAAAAAGAAAAGAAAAGAAAAACACTAATTTTGGTATACGACATATAAGTCGCATGATGGTTTAAAAATCTAAAGAAAATCCACAAATATCTGTGTAAAAGAAGCAACTTTTAGGCGATTTTATGTCAAAATCTAGCTGCAGTTGAACCTCAACATGTGAATATATTGTTTCAGGAGAATTATGTTGTAGTGCATCATTTTTTGGGCACCTTAGCTAGTTAGCAATAATATTTACGGTTGGAGAGGTGAACAAATCTTGATTCACAATCGAACACAGTAATGCTAAAAGAACAAAGTAAATATTAAGATTGATCTTTAAAATATAAAATATATTTCTTGTATTTGAAATTCTTTTTTACACAAATTAGTCTAAAAATAATAATTTTGTTGACAAATTAGTAATTTTAAAAATGAATTTATATAAATACAAACCGATTGGAATATTTCCAAAAAAAGAAATCCAAATAACATTCATTTAAAAACTAAATTACATATATATTTTTTTTAAATAACTATCTTCATTATAAAATTTGGGTTCACATAAAAATGGTTCTTGTTTAAGTGCTGTGCGTTACAAAAAGTTAATTTGGATGTTGAAGATCCTCTCGTGATCCCTTACGCCTGATTACATTGATTGTAAAACTGCACTTTGCCTAAAAAGCTCCAATAATGCTCATTAAAATATGGGTTTTATAAGTGTTATGTGGTAGGAAAAGTGAGTAATGTTATAGAGATTCGTTTTGCGTGCCGTAATTTTATTTTTATTTTTTTGCTTAAAAAAATATGGGCTCCACAAAATGTTGTGTGTGTAAGAAACTTTTTTGTGTCAGGTGAAATGACAAATGCAAAACCCTTAAAATATTTTAGAAAAGCTAATACCTATAGTCATTTGTGGCTTTAAATACATTGTATTAGTTGGCTACATGTGGCCATTGCCCATTACTAGCCTAAGTTTTATGGTCAATTGTAAATGGCATATTACTAACGTTGAATAGCTTTGCTTCTAAAGTCATAGCTATTTGGCTGTTTTGTCAAGTTGGCTCGCATTTTCTTCATCTTTTAACAAACTTGCGTTTTTACGTGTTTGTATGTGTGCGTTGAATACAAGATTTCATAATTCACCTTCTATTTAATTGATGCTTAGGTGAAAGATTCTTTCTTTCTAATTCTGTTTGACCTGATGTAACTGTGGACTTATTTAGAAAAAATAAAAATAAAAAGCACTACACTCAAATATAATAAAATTTCAAAATAAAATTAATTCTTGTATTGAACCTTTAAAACCATAATTTATTTTAAAACCAAATCAAATCACACTGACTACTTTTCTACTGCCACTATATAACCCAGCTTCAAGAGTGTAAAGAACCACTCCAATCCAAAATCTTAAGGTGTTGGGTAAAATTTTTTTTAATAGTTTATATTATTCTTTAACACATCCCTCAAGCATGGATTATTGCATAGGCCCAATTTTTACTTATTTAATTCCACGACTGGGGGCGGCGATGATTGAAGTCGTGACCTTGTAGTCACTGCTATGATACTATGTAAAGAACCACTCCAACCCAAAATCTTAAGATGAACGTTTTTTTAATGATTTATATTATTCTCTGATAAAGAGTAACCGGAGTTTCTATTCTTTCTGCTAGAAGGTTCAAACTTTATTTAAGAGTTTGGTTCAAATTATAGCCTTTATCACTGAAAATTAACTATGCTGCATTGTTTCTTATTGTGACAGTGCATTAGTCATGGCTATTTCTGATGAAAGTGAGGTACTAAGAACGATGAAGGTATGTTGTTAATTTTTCTTTTCATCATTGACTTTGGTTCTGCCTACGATAACTCCAAACAATTTACTACTACATGCAGGGCAAATTTGAAGCAATGTTAATATGTTTCATTCTTGGACTCGGGTCCCTTATTGCATTGAACAGCTTGTGGACAATGGGAGATTACTACTACAAACTGTTTCCAGTAAGATCCCATGATTTCAGCAGTTTCCAGTAGCAGTCTTCAATGATTACATGAAATTGGAAAATAAAAACAACACTCTTATAGTTCCAAGTTCCAAACTGCAATAGATATGTTACATTCATCAGCCACTGATTTCCCTTTCAGTTTTTTTATTTATTTTTGGGAAATATAAGAATCATGTTGCAGGAATGACACAGTTCATTCCTGCAACGTATCTTGAGGATACGGCGCCGTATCCTGATTTTGGTTTGACTTTTTTTTTTTAAGCGTGAGACTCACACTTGATTTATGTGTTCAGGAAAATGGTCTTGTCATGTGACATGACAAAAAACGAACCCTTTATTTTTTTGGTCTGTGCTGTTCACATGAAATTTCCTGTCACATAATTATGAGACACTGGTCTAACAGAAGTTTTTCCTACTCAGAAGAGATACCATCCTTTGCGTGTATTCACTGTCATTTATCAATCATTTGCACTTTCAATCATGATGATACTGACTCACTATGAGTCAAGGATCAATACAAGGATGCGGAACTTAAGTGGATACACACTTTTCTTCGTTGGCTCTTTGTTAGTTCTTGTTGTAAGTACAGCTTTTCCTATTTTGTTAAATATTTTTGTTTTATAAGGGGTAAAATCTATGATTACCCAAGCTCCACTTCACCCCTTACCACTTGAGCTTCGTGACATCTAATTTATTGCTTATAGTATAATAGCTTCAGAATATTTGGTGTGGCAGTTGGATGTAGCAACATCAGGGAGAGGGGGAATAGGACCTTACATTGGTTTATGTGCACTTTGTGCTTGTTTTGGAATTGCACATGCTTCTGTACAAGGTGGCATGGTTGGAGACCTCTCTTTTATGTGTCCTGAGTTCATTCAGGTTGGTCTTCCTCATAATTAATTTCTCTGTTGTTTCGAATTTTTTGTATTTTGAAAAATTCTTGCATAGAGAAAGTGAAACAATAATGGTTTGTTTCATGTGTCTGCTTGTCATGCATCTACTATCTTAAATTTCTCCTATTTTCCCTTTTCCTTTTCTTTTTAATCATTAATGCTTTGTTTTTTTTTTCTTTATCATGTGAGTTGTGACCTAATCATACTAATTTAATCTTCTGTAGTCCTTTGTTGCTGGAATATATGCCTCAGGAGCTCTAGCCTGTGTTTTGAGACTTCTCACCAAAGCCAGTTTTGAGAAATCTGATAATGGTCTTCGAAATGGGGCTTGTAAGTTAACCTTTATTCACTGGGAAATGATTTGTTTACCAATTTTTATAAATTACACTATCTTCTTCTGGGAGTACATAGTGAAATCTAGTGTTCTCCCGGGAGAAGATAGTGTAGTGTTTGTAAACAAAAAAGTTTATAAATATAACCTGTCCCTTATTCACTAATGCACATATATATTAGTTTTACTCGTATACTTGTTATCTGTTGTCATGCACATATCACATATATGTCAGTTTTACTCACATACTCTCATTTTCTTTTTTGACTAATGCACATACTTTTTTGGAATATGCTGTCCCATACTAGTATACCACTCACCACTAATTAATTTTTGAAGCTAAGATTCTTTGATGCAAGCTTCATTAGTTCCTCACTTTGCAGTGCTATCCTTTGCAATCTCTACATTCTTTGAGTTTCTATGCATTGTTCTGTATGCAATCTACTTCCCTAAGTTGTCCATTGTAAAATACTACCGTTCAAAGGCAGCTTCAGAAGGATCAAAAACTGTTTCAGTTGATCTTGCAGCTGCTGGCATTCCAAATGGGACAAACCAGCAAGTAATGTAACTTATGTTAAACTGATTATATGTTAAGCTCAAGAACATGATTTTAAATACACTGAAAGATTTTGGACTCTTTTGGGTAGGTTGGACTTGATGCTAATCAACAAGAACGGTTAAGCAATAAGCAGCTATTTCTTCAGAACATTGATTATGCAGTTGACATGTTTCTAACTGCTGTAATAACCCTCTCTATTATTCCTGGATTCTTGTATGAAGATACAGGATCCCACAAGCTAGGAACATGGTAAGCCTTATTATCAATTCTCAATCTTTTGATGCGTAGAAGTGCTTTTTTATTTTTATTTTGACAAGAAACATGTGGTGAATATGTTAAGGTACCAACTTCTTTTGATTACAATGTACAACGTTATGAATCTAACATCATCATATATTCCCCTCATCAAATGCCTGAAGTTGGAATCCAGAAAGGGTTTACTCATTGCAGCTCTTTCTCGTTTATTGCTAGTCCCTGCATTTTACTTCACAGCAAAATATGGTGAGCAGGGTTGGATGATCTTTCTTGTGTCTTTCTTGGGACTAACCAATGGCTATCTCTCTGTTTGTGTATACACAGTGGTACCTAAAGGTTACAAGGTCAGTTTAGTATTTTTGTTGTTGTTAAGTTTACGTGTTTGAATTCAGAAAACAATTTCCTTTTAAATATATAAGGTGTAAGTTTACGTACAAAAATTGCCGTCACCCTTATATTTTGCTAATCGAGATTTGATGAGTAGTGGTTTAATAATATTTTTTCAATATTAAGATTCATATTGCTCATAAAAGTTGTGGGTTTATGGTTTTGCAGGGTCCTGAACAGAATGCTTTGGGTAATTTGCTTGCACTCTGGCTTTCGAGTGGCATATGTGCTGGGGTTGCTCTTGATTGGCTTTGGCTCATTGGGAAATGAGAAAATTTCTAAAAGGAAACACTAAGTATAATAAATAATGAATTTTCATCAAGTTTAGTTTCACTTTGTTTAAGCAGGTGTACAATCTAGTACTCTATTTTATCTGAGCCATGTTGTAGATGGGAAGAAAAACATTTTATATAACATTAATATTTTTTGGGTTTCTTTTTTCTCATGTTTCATGAGGTAATATCTTTTATGTCAGAGACACAATAAATAATGGACCCACCACTGATTTTGATACCTTATAACATAAGAAAGTAATCTCCTATTGCATGAGAAAATAATTTCCCATATTTTCTATATCCAATACATACTAATTATGAAAAGTTTCCACCTCAAAATATATGAAATATGCTAGAAATTTTGTATGTAGAACCTATGTTGTAGCGACACTTCAAAAAACTTAATATGTCTTGTCCGACATTCCTCGACACCCCGAAGCTCACCAACAGTCTGACACGATCCAACATTTATAATATTTGAAATTTCATTACATATCATGAAAAAATTGATCGATGTTTTACTAAAGTGATTTAATAAAAATTAAAAATGGATACTGAATAAATTTCACAGAGTATATAATAGATTTTCAAATATAATAGTAAATATTTACATTTTATGTTTCTTTGCAAAATTGATGGGTATTATTGTTAGAATTTTTTATAATTGGGGGCTTCAATCAATTGTAATTTTTCTTGTTTTTATAAAAGCAGGCTAAGTCATGATTCATATAGGGTGCAAATGATCCTTTTATTTGGGCTTGGATATCTATAAATTGATTAATGTGGGTAACAATATAGGCCTAATCCATAGGCCCATGATGGGTGAGAGAACTCGCATCGTTAAATTGACATTTTAATAACTCTCAACACTCAAGCAAGCCAGTTAATATGGTTGAGTTGGATATGAGTAAAGGAGCTATCATTCTAAGACCTGAGCCAGATGGTGAATTGGGAGATCTTATCCTAGGGGATGAGCTTGGTCAACTTACCAAAATTGGTAAGACCATCAATTTTAAGATTAAAGTCGAGTTGATAAAATTTTAGAAAAATAACAAGGATGTTTTTGCTTGGAAATACTCTGAAATCCCAGGGATTGATCCCAAATTCTGTTGTCACAAGATGACAATTTATCACGATCAACTCTAGTTGCACAAAAGAAAAGGAAGCTGAGACTTGAAAGAAGACAAGTTTTGAAGGAACATGTGAAAGAACTGCTTAATGCCGGGTTTATAAGAGAAATCCAATCACTACATGGCTTGCTAATATAGTCATGGTGAAGAAATCCAGTGGGAAATAAAGGGTCTTTATGAATTACACTTATCTCAATAAGGTGTGCCCAAAAGACTCATATCCAATGCCCAACATAGACCAGCTGGTGGATAACTCAACTGGGTTCCAGTCGTTATCCTTCATGGATGCTTATTCCGGCTACAATCAAATACCTATGTGCTCGGAAGATCAAGAAAAAATGGCTTTTATTGCTGAAAAGGTCAATTACTGTTAAAATGTAATATCTTTTGGGCTCAAAAATTCAGGAGCCACATATCAGAGGATGATGAATAAAGTTTTTGAAGACCAATGATATGCGTCTAGCATATGATGCTTTCTAAGCTAAAAGAAGCAAGGACTTAATCATAAATGAGCGAAAATGGTTTATAAATGTTAGAAATATTGATTATTCCTTCTCAATCATTCTCTCACTCAATTTATACATTTTGATAGCAGGAAGCATCAAAAGGAAGCGAAGAGAGAGAAGTCAAAAGTGCAAAGTCCCGTGCGAATCGCGCGGTAATTGGCGCGATCCGTGCCATAAGCTCAAATCTTTTCTGTTTTGCCGCGCGATCCGCATGAATCTGGCGCGGTACGTGCAGGCGACTTTTATAATTATTAAATTGATGCGAATTGCACCTGAGGAGGCCTAATTTGAGGGTAATTTTGGAAGACCTTTTCAAAACCCTAATAAGGGAGATCTGAAAGGAAAAAGTACACTTTTTCGCGGACAAGAAGAAGAATAACAAAGGAGAGAAAGAGAATTCTTGAGAGTTCTTGGAGCTTTTGAAGAATCTCAGTATCAAGATTGAGGATCGTCATCCTATTCTTCATCATTAGGTTCTGAATTTTAGTTTCTTTTACATTGAATTTGTCAGACATGAATATGTCTGACTAGTTTCTTTTATTGTGGTAAGGATCACAACCCTTAATGTGAACCCCTTGTAGTTTGGTTAAATTTATGTTTAATTCTTTCAATTGAGTTTATTTTAACTTGTTCTTCATCTCATAATTCTTCTATAACCGATCAATCTATTAGGATTGCGAGAGTTAGGGTTTTTAATAGGGATATTAGGATTCTAATTCCTGACAAAAGGTAAGATAACTGTTCATGTATGCACTAGGGATAAGCTACAGGAACCGCAAATGTTAAAGATTCACTGATTCTAAGGCTTAACTTGAAAAGGGATTTCTAAGGAATTAGGATTCTAATAGAGTTAATAAGGTTAAAGTCATTAAGGAATTAGGGCTTAACCAATTAAATAAAAGATAGTGGATCGTTTGATCAATTGAATAATTAAATGTAAACGTTAATCCAAGTTATAAGGTGGGGATCATAAATGTGTTTGTTTCTCTTTACCACAATATTTTCTCAAATATTTTGTCAATCATTAATATTGTGTTCTTGAGTTTAAAAAGAATCTTGAAAACTTTCTTTACTTTCTTAAATTGTCCTTATTTTCATCAGTAACAATTGTTCTCTAAACCAATTTTATTAATCAGACAAGAAAAGAATAGTTATAATAAATTTGGTGCCTCAATCCTCGTGGAGACGATACTCTACTTATCACTTATTACTTGAGACGATCGGTACACTTGCCGAGTTCGCAACAAGTTTTTGGCGCCGTTGCCGGGGATTGAATACGCCAAAATTTATCAATAACTTTTGATCTTCTTGATTGGATTTTTTGTTACTAATCTGTTTGTTTTAGTTTATGCGTGGTACAGTTGATCCTGGAAATTTGATCTACGATCCAGAGATACAAAGAACTGCAAGGAGATTAAGGCAACTTACCAAGTAGAAGAAGCAAGCAGAAACTTATACTTCACAATCCGAGTTAGAACCAGAGATGGCAACTCCTAATCCACCATCGGAGGATGAATTGATGGAGTCAATCCTTGCTCCTCTTTTCACAAGGCCAAACTCTAGCATTGTCAGGCCACCAATTGATGCCAACAACTATGACATCCATCCATAACTAATCTCTTTGGTGGAGAAAAATCCATTTGGTGGGGAAGATTATAAAGACCCCCATGATTTCATGGACAGATTTCTAAGAATCTGTTATACAACCAAGCACCATGGGATATCAGATGATGCAATTAGACTCCGGTTATTCCCTTTTGCTGTAACTGGGAAAACTCTTAGATGGTTGGATAGACAAGCTCCCAACAGTATCAGAACATGGGATGAGTTGGCGGCCAAGTTCTTTGCTGAGCACTTTTCCATGGAGAAATACAAGTTGGTTAATGAAATTACCAACTTCATTCAACAACCGAGAGAGACTCTGTGTGCAGCCTGGACCAGATTCCAGGAACTGATCAGAAAGTGCCCCCAATATGATTTGCAGACGCGAAGAAAGTCAGAGTCTTCTATAATGGGATGACACCAGATTCCAGAATGGTTGTCAATGGTGCAAATGGTGAAACCATAGGAAAGAAGACAACATCTCAAACTTTAGACCTGATTGATTACATGGCAAGGAACGAGAATGCATCTATGGCAGTTCAACCGAAGAAGGGACTTCTTCAATTGGAGAATAACGATGCGGCGTTAGCTGAGCAAAAGACTATATCTCAACAGCTCGCCAGTATGAATGCTAAGTTGGACAAGATGCAAGTCTCTACAGCTCAAGTTAATTCAGTTAACTGTGAGTATTGCAAGTGAGAGCATGATACCAATGAGTGCCCAACACTTGTAGGATCTGAATCGTTCCAAGTTAATGGAGTTTGGTACGATCCAAGGCCACCGCAGAATTTCCAAAGGAACCAGAACAATGCTCAAGAAAGCAACTTTCAAAGGAGAATTCAAGGGGGAGGTTTGGATTACAAATCAAACAATTACTTACAACCTCCTCTTATTCCACATAAGGATCCGTCTGAATTGGAGAATGCGATGCTTATAATATCTCTCACTATAAAATTTAATTAATTGCATGTAATTAGGCAATTAATCTTGTATTAGTGGGTTAAATTAGGTAAAATATCTAATTAAGTGAATTGAGGTCACTTTTGAGGTAAACAGTGCATTCAGTGAAAATTATGGGGTAAACATGAGTGTAGGCAAAAGTATCCAAAATATAAAAGTAAAAGTGGAAATATTCCTAAAAAAATATTTCAGACCTTTGGGTAAAGTTTGAAAGAGAACAGAGTTTGTTATGGATCTGACAAAGGCCTACATTCTAGAAGGCCCAAATAGGGCTAATAGCTAAGAGGGAATTAAGGAAACATTCCTTAATCATGCTAATCCTACTACGGCAGCAATGGATCAACAATTGGACTCCCAATGCTCTTGAGAGGCCCAAAAGTCCACTCCTGCCAGGTAACCCATCTATAAATAAGGGGTTAAACCAATAAGGTAGACACACTCTAAACCCTCTCTCTTAGCTTGTCACTGTGCACACACCCCACGCCTTGACTATGTCGTTATATTATAGTGCACAGTGATCCACTTATCTTTAGGGTACCTCTCCTATAAGTACCTGAGGGAGGGCAAACAAATCCTACATTAACATACCAATCTCCGATTGGACATATCGATCTATCAGATCGTAACATTGGCGCAACGTACAAGAACCTGGATAGAAAACGGGTTAAATATCCGCACGAAAGACTGTGGCTAGGTCATTCTGTTCAGTTAAACGCTGAAAAGCTAAATCTGAATCAATAAAGCCACAGTGCAAGAAGTTGGGCTCAAAACGAAAGCCTCGGAAGGAGAAGCCGAGCTCGATGTTGAAAGGAGGCAAACACTGCCTCACCAAAGCACCACCTCAGCGAAAAAAGTTAAGGGAGAAATACGGAAACAACATATTCAATACTCGATTCACTAAAACTGGTTGAATGAATGACAAAAATAATAACTGCAATCGCTGACCCAATTAAGTCCGCCAAAGAAAGTTCCAACCCAAAGAAAATTGCTTCAATGAATATGCCAAGCAAAAGCAAGAATTCGATTGCTAACTTGAAATTCAAATGCAGAGATTACTGCTATTACATGCAAGTATATGACAACTCTTATTCGAGTTATACGAATGATGCTTGGGGAAAACACTTCAGTTGGATCCCAACTACTCAAGCACATTCGTTACCCAAGTACACATGATGAATATCTTGTCGGGTTCATGCATAACCCGCCCACATAGTTGACGAGGGAAAATTATTCCCGGTTCCAGAAGAAAGCTACAAGCTCAGGATGTGTGCGTATGGAATGATACTTGGGGGCAACTCGCCAGTTGGATCCCAACCACTCAAGCTCATCATAAACTCGGTATAGAAATACGTGAAATGTTTTCCTTGGTTTATGATCAACCCGCCGAGATAAGGGGCAATGAGGACCCCGATTTAAAAGCCTGGGATGTAAGGAACATATATGCAAAAAGTTTACAAAAATTCAAACCTCTCTGCTCAGTAGAAAACCTGAAGCAAAAGGCAAGACAATTCACCCCGGCAGCCTGGACAACCAAACTACCGGGCTAGGGGGCAACTGTTACGGACCTGACAAAGGCCTACATTCTAGAAGGCCCAAATAGGGCTAATAGCTAAGAGGGAATTAAGGAAACATTTCTTAATCATGCTAATCCTACTACGACAGCAATGGATCAACAATTGGACCCCCAATGCTCTTGAGAGGCCCAAAAGTCCACTCCTGCCAAGTAACCCATCTATAAATAAGGGATTAAACCAATAAGGTAGACACACTCTAAACCCTCTCTCTTAGCTTGTCACTGTGCACACACCCCATGCCTTGACTATGTTGTTATATTATAGTGCACAGTGATCCACTTATCTTTAGGGTACCTCTCCTATAGGTACCTGAGGGAGGGCAAACAGATCCTACATTAACATACCAATCTCCGATTGGACATATCGATCTATCATATCGTAAGAGAGTTGAATAGATAGATGAACTCATACCCAGTTAATAAAGGGGATTGTATAGCTGGCATGCATGAGGTAGTTGTCACAAACAGGACAATTGATGCAATCAATATTGCACAAGAGCAAAAACGTAGCTTGTGGAGAGTCTCTTCAACGGTGAGTGAAGACAAAAGGATGGTCTTTTTTTGTACAATGAAAGAAGAGTTTAATGAAATTGAGTTTCGTGAGGGTTATATTGACTGGTAACATTTTGTTTGTCACGTGTAGTTGTTTGCGCACATAGCATCAAGCCCTTGGGACATTTTACTGAATCGCCGTTGGCAAGCAAATATCCACCCATGTGTGCAGGAGAGTATGTAGAACAAGAGCTTGCAGTAATCAATCTCAAGGGAAAGAAATGTCAACTTTCATGGTTGACAATTGTAATAAAAAGTGTACCGTTGGGATCTATAAGCCCACTATGTTCCCTTTAGGGATGAGTCACTGTATGAGAGATACCCTTAGCTTAGGTACAGACCAGGCTAAGAGGTATTATGCTAAGCAATAGCAAGACAATAAGTAAGTGCCGTAAGAAATAGGACTCAAAGTAAATAGGCAATATAACGATACATAAGATGCCTTTAGGCTGTGCCCATGGGGGCTATTTATAGGGAGAGTAGTGTGGGTTGGTGAGGAGGGGTCAACCCTCCTTGGGATGTACTCCCATGATAGCAGTGTTGGGCGTGTTTGGCGCTGCCATTTGGGCAGCGCTGCACCTTCTGCGTCTGGCGATGTCAGCACTGAGCAGGGGGTAGTTTTCCCTTTATGGTGCCTGTGGATGGCGCCTTTGGTAGTTAGCATCCCGAGATGGGACATTTTGGTGTATCCCTTGGACGTGCTGCAAGGTTGGAAGGCGCGAGAGTCCACGTCAGCCCTTAGTTGGGGCTGAGGATTGGGCCTGGCCAGCTGGCCTGTACCAGCGCTTGGGCCATCCGGAACAGGAGCCCCCCAGCTTGGTAGCATGCGTTGGATGGTGCCAAGTTATTGTCTCTGGGCGTTACCTTTAGGGAGTTTCATGAGCGGTGTCGCCGCCTTAATATCGTAGCAGACCCGCGTTGGTGCCCGATCGTAATTACTGGGCGTTCTTGGGATGATGTCGCCTAGTTAGGGATTTTGGGCGTCTTTGATTGGTATCAGAAGACCAACGGTTTTGTCCTTCATGCTTCCAGGGGTACTTCAGGTCTTTCGTCCTTCTGACGCGAAGGGTGTCTCTTCGGTTTTCGTGCACGTTGTAATGATGGACTCTCCATCATTACAAGCAGTTGTATTGTTTCGAGGCACAGCGCATTAATGCGACGTGATTGGTGTCATATCATCTTGAAATTACTATCGTGCCCCTCATCACAACCGCCCGTTACTGACGGTTACGGCATCTGACGGTCGGAATATCAAGGGGCAGTTCGTGTGAGTGCCACATTGCACTCCTTTCTTCTTTAAAAGGGGGACTTGCTCTCTCTTGAGGTCTTCTTCACGCTGATCACTGATCTACTGTCACTTCTATTGCGTTGTGCTTCTTCTTCCTTACCTTAAAGCTTCTTCACTGTTCGCATAACTTCTCAGGTATAGTGTCTCACTCTTTCTCCTTTGATATTCTTTGTGCTTCTTTGTACACCATTTCTTCTTCTTTTCCTGGGCACGGTAAAAGCCATGGACGTTCCTGGGTTGGGGGTAGAGGTTAAGGAGGAGGAGTTTGATGAAGCTTTCGATTCATTCGATGGCTGTTCAGTGGGGCCAGCTATGCAGGAATATCTTGCTAAGCGTGGAAGGAGCAGCAACTTTCCCTCCTACCGTTCTTTGGTCCCTGGGGTGGAGTCATTGCCCCATGGTAGGATTCCAGAACTTCTGGGTTTCTCTGAAGATGAGATTCAGAGTCTCTTGCCTGAACGGGCTTTAGGGCCTGTGCTTCCCTACTTGGGTGAAGCATCTGGTTCTCGACCGCGTGGTAAGTGCCTGGAGCTAGGGGGTGAGAGTGCTTCTGTGTCTGGCAGGCGTTAGCCAACCAGCATTCGAGGGCGACGGTCTGGGGGTCCCAGTGAGGGATTTAGGGCTCGCCCTTCGCATCGTCGTGGTTCAGGGTCTTCAGTTCGTGCGACTAGGCGAAAAGGGGGTTCTTATCGCCATGTTTCACGGCGCTCTGCCCTTGGGGTGGGGCGACTTGTTCAGCCTTTGTCTTCTGTTAACCGTCTTCCACAAAATCGTCCCATAGAGTATTATTATAAGCCTTCTCGTTCGACTGTTGACTCCCATGTTGCTTTGAGCACCTCTCGGGGCCATATACCCAGTCTTTCTTCATCTTTTCATCGCTGTAAATATGACGAGTCCACAGAGAACCAGTTAGGTAGATTTCATCCTGAAGATGGACGCCTTGTGAAGTATGGTGTGTGGGACGCCATTTACGAAGACCTGGGGCTTTATAAGATACCGCCTGCTTGGTGGCCTTCTTCTTTAAGCTACTCAGATTTTTATTCTTCAAGTTCTTCAGAAGCTTTTGATTCTGATGGTAAGTAGTTTGTGCCCGAGTTACTTTTTCTTGTAGTAATTAGTAAGGAGGGCATTGGTGGTTACAGAGGTGGGGGGTAGGGCGAGGTGGCATCTCTTTTCTCTTCGCAATGGTCTTCTTGGCTTTGGTGAAGTATTGAGGATTGACTGTGTGTTTATCACTCCCAGGTAAGATTATTTCTTGACTAATGGAGGTTGTTCAATCGGAAAACCACCTCGAGGCGAGGGATTGGGTTGACCCGGAGATTGCTACTTCGTCATCAAGTTATGCTGACCAGGAAACTTTGCGTCGCCACTACAAATTTGAGCCTAGCTTCGTGATTACTGAAAATGGTGCTAATGAGGCAAAGTGGCAGACGTTCGCCGTTACGAGTGAACGTCGGGCTTGTGACGCGCCTAGCAATACGGTGAAGTCTCAGTGGCGTTTCATGGTTTACAAGACTCACTTTACGGATCAGAAAGTGAGGTTTCCGCTCACTGAGTTTGAGATGGGAGTGCTATCACACTTGCAAGTTGCACCTTCACAATTGCATCCAAACGCTTGGGCGTTCGCTCGGGTTTTTGAGAGCATATGTCAGTACTTCGGATGAGGGTACTCTATTCGGTTATTCTTTTATTGCTTCCAGGTGTCTCCCTCAAAGAAGAAACTTGGATGTGTGTCGTTAAAGGCGGAAACCACGGTAGGAGTGATATTTGCTTAGTATGCCAACTCGTACAAGAATTGGAAACACACCTTTTTTTGGATTGAACCCACGTTGGGCGAGGGAGAGCTTCATTTCTTCATTGATCCGACGAGCAGAGAGTGTCGGTTTCCCCTGTATTGGACTAAGGCCCATTACGAGACACCCGCTGGTCAGTATTCTTCTACGTTTGGGAGTTTGACTCCTGAGGAGGTAAAAGTGGTTGACTGGTTTGTGGAGGTAAAGGAGATTTTGGGTCGGTGGCCCACGAAGCAAGTATTATGCCATGAAGGTGTGGTGGCGTTCTGAGTGTTTATTTTTTGTGGTGACTTTTTCTGTTGCTTCTAACGCCCTCCTTATTTATACAGCCTTTACTAATGTTTCTTTAATTCTTTGTAGTCGGAGCAATGGCGGCCGAGATGCTATAGCTTGCACGTGAGGCGGCGGCGAGGCTGAAAGCAAAACAGGGTTATGCTCCTCAAGTTCGGCCCAACCGTGCTCTGAGGAATACGGGTAAATGGAAAGCTCATCAAACCGTGACCAAGAAGACCAAAGTTCGTTCTGCTGCTGACATTCCCGCGGGAGAACTGAGGAAGAGGGCCAATCATCCTATAATTAAAGAACCTGCGGGCGTGGCCGGTAACTCCTCAGCGAGCGAATCAACTCTGGGATCTGGATCGCCTGTCCTGGGGGCGTCTGGTCAGAAATGAAGTGCGGACGCAAGTTTAACGCCGCCTCGATCTTCGAAGTCTGCACGGCGTGAACCTTTAATGGGTGGGCAGTTAGGAGGTAGTACCTGCGGGAGTGACCAGGCGGTCAACCCCCCTTCAACCCAGGGCAACCAGGCCCGTATGACTTCTGGCGCTGAAGATTCCCCTCCCGCTGCTGCAATTCCTGTTAGCAGGGCCCTAACCTTGTCAGAAAGGGACCTTGTTAGAGGATTTCCTAACATTGGTTGTCCAAAGATGGTGGCCCCTCCGCGTCTGGATCAGAAGCAAATTATGGATTGTACCCAAGTGGTTGTTGGCCGTATCCTGGGGATGCAGGAGATCGCCCTTGCTATCGACGAGCAGTGCTCTTTGCAGGAGAATCGCCTTGATGAGTTTGGGCGACAAGTGGAAAGTCTTACTGCTGATGTTGGGCGTCTTGGCTAGGAGATTGCTGACAAGAAAAGCTCCATTAATTCGTTGTCTGAGCGGCTGAAGAAGTCAAATGGCGATGTCAAGCAGCTGTCTAATGAGAAAAATGGTCTCAATAAGTTGTTGGAGGACACCAAAAAGGAGAAGGGGGTTCTCCAGGCTGAAAAAGATAAGCTGGCCACCGACTTGTTTGCCGTTCAAGGGGATCTTCACGCCAAAGATGAGGACTTTAAGAAGGCCTCTGGTCAAGTAGAGAAATTAGAGGTGGCTCTTGCTAACCTGATGTACCTTTCTTTTGACAACGCCCTAAAGCAGGTTTCTGTTAGGTATCCTGACGCCGACCTGACTGCCTTTTCTCCTGATTATGAGGTCGAGGATGGCAAGATTATTCAACATCTTGATGGTGACACCATCAGGGTGATTGAGGAGGCGCCTGAGACTGACAATGATGAAGGTGCGCGGGGAATGCTTCCAGCCTCTGATGCGGATAGTGAGGATGGACCCGAGGAGGGCGATGCTGTGGTTGAGACTGTGGAGCAGCGGTAGATGCACAAGCTTTGGAGGAGGGTGTCACTAATCATGCACCACGCGTTGAGGCGGCCAAGGCAAATTTGTAGACTTAAACTTAGGCCCCCCTTTTTTTTGTGGTTGGCATGTCAACCAGAGGCCTGTAATTGAATTTTCCAACGAACATGAAGTAATTTGTATTTGCTAATGAACTTCCTTTCCTTTCTTGCTTTTAGGCTTTCTTCTTTAATATTCCTTTTCGTAAGTTAAGTGGGCTTTGGACTGGGGGTGAGGACCATCCCAGTCCAACCTCGGCGGGGGTGAGAACCATCCCGTTTGTTGGGCGTTGGCTGGGGGTGAGGACCATCCCAGTTCAACTGCGGCGGGGGTGAGAACCATCCCGTTTGTTGGGCGTTGGCTGGGGGTGAGGACCATCCCAGTCCAACTGCGGCGGGGGTGAGAACCATCTCGTTTGTTGGGCGTTGGCTGGGGGTGAGGACCATCCCAGTCCAACCGCGGCGGGGGTGAGAACCATCCCGTTTGTTGGGCGTTGGCTGGGGGTGAGGTCCATCCCAGTCCAACTGCGGCGGGGTGAGAACCATCCCGTTTGTTGGGCGTTGGCTGGGGGTGAGGACCATCCCAGTCCAAATGCGGCGGGGGTGAGAACCATCCCGTTAGATTAATTTTGACACAGAATATAGAAGGGTAATGTTGGCTTCCATTTTATTGAAAATACGGGACCCTGCCTCATTAAAAACCTTCCCTAGTAAAACCAATTAGGACAAAAACGTAGTGAAGGAAAAGAGTGCGGGCGATGTTACATGGAAAATTAACTATAGTACTTCTTGAGCTTGTCTGCATTCCACGCCCTCGGGATCGCCTTCCCATCCAGTGTCTCGAGCGAGTAAGCTCCTTTTCCCAATTTGTTTGCTATTTGGTAGGGACATTCCGAGTTTAGGGCGAGCTTTCCTTCTCGGGCGTTCTTGTTTCCAATGTCCGCTCTTCTGAGAACCAGATCTTTTTCCTCAAAAACTCGCGAAATGACTTTCTTGTTGTAATAAGTGGCTGACCTTTCTTTTGACTGGCGATCGTTGTGGGCGGCATATCCTCTGATTTCGTCCAGCAAGTCCAGTGCTTCCTTCAAATGTTGTGACCTCGGTCACGTGTTATCGTCGCTAGGAGGGTTCACCTACTTCCACAGGGATCATGGCTTCGGCGCCATAGGTCAACCTGAAGGGCGTTTCTCTGGTTGAAGACATGACGGTAGTTCTGTACCCCCATAGGACGTTGTCAAGGTTCTCTAACCATGCTCCTTTGTGTGCTTCCAACTTCTTCTTGATTCCTTTCCCCAACATTTTGTTGGCTGACTCTACTAAGCCGTTGGATTGAGGGTGTTCTATAGCGGAAAAATGGTGCCGGATCTGTAGATTGTTCATTAGTTCATGGAACTTTGCATCAGTAAATTGAGTGTCGTTATCGGTAATGACCTCTGCCGGGATACCGAATCGATAGACGATGCTTCTCCAAAAGAACCTTCTTGCTTTTTGGGACGTGATGGTGGCCAAGGGTTCTGCCTTTACCCATTTAGTAAAATAGTCAATGGCGACAATCGGCCATTGGACTCGGCCAGCCGCCATGGGGAAAGGGCCTAGAATGTCAATTCCCCACTTGACGTCAGCTCTTCCGGTGGCGCTCTGTGTATATCAGCACATCTTTGGCATTTTTCGCATTTCTTGACGTGTTCGTGGGCGTCATGCTCCATGGTTGGCCAGTAAAACCCTACTCTTAATGCTTTCTTCACCAGTGAGTGACCGCCTAAATGGTGGC